>NC_079148.1:61237000-61358392 GCF_945859685.1 Eupeodes corollae | reverse complement strand
TTAATTTTTATTTATGTCAGGGTATACAATCATTGAAGGCTTACTGAAGCCATGTGACACACAGTTTTGTAAATCCAACTTTGTCCACTTCTTAAATTCAAACAATAAAATTCTTCTTATAAGATAAGACTATAGCTTATTTTCTTCATTTATTTTAAGACTGTTTTCTGCAAAGTAGTTCTTGTGCTTTTAATGGAATTAATTTTTGTCCAAAGCAATTATTTAATATTTTTCAAGCAACTTTAATGTTGTTACGTGACATTAATTTCCTTTTGACACACCTTCAGGTACAAATTAAATTATTTGGGTGTGGGGTCCCCTTAAGCAATTTACAATCCAAAACAAAAAATTACATACAATTATGAAGAAAGCTTTTCGTTTTTTGTATGTAAACTTTCGACAATAATAGATTTGCCTTACAAAAGCGTGAAGCTAAAAAGATTCCTTATTTCTCCCCTCGTATATATTTTTCTTTTTTTTCTTATTGCGTCAACGTTACTTTGTTGTGTTTCTTTAAAAAAATACTTTGATTTATATTAATCTCACGATTTGGTTTTGTTTACTTTTCAAATGACCACCGTGTTTCCAATTGGGGTAATTAATTAGAAAATCTTTATCCGCATGTACCATGCAAATAATGTAATCTTTACTTTATTCGTTTACAAAATTGAGATTTATTATCCCGAATTATACATTAAGGTCGTATAATAGCCTTAGAAATTTTATGTGAATGCTTCACGAAATTATTCTTAAGGCAAAGTATCTTCTTTTATGTAAATTCTTTATTACAAAATATATGTACAAAGAAACTTAAAAAAAAAAGAATTTCTAATAGGCCAGGTCATAAACAATAAAGTACACAAAATACATTTAAAAAATAAACATTTTTGGTGGGTAGGGAATACTTCGTTTTGCCTCAAGATAAACAAGAAAGATCGGTCTTAAATTTAACCAAGATGATTCATACAAATTGTGTGCATATTGAATTTTTTGTGCAGAGAGACAGATGTGGGGTAGTTGTTCTAACACTTGTAAACAATATAACATGAATCTTAAAAAGTTTACGTTAGTGAAACTTGGTTAAAATCCTAGAACTATGATGGTATTAAAGCTAAGTTCTGGCACAACAACCTATTTACAGGAACAATTTCAGCGCCCTCTATCTACAGAACCAATTAAGCCAGGGACTTCAAATGATGATGACATGCAACTTATCAAATTTCAGACAAAAGATTTTCAAGATAGATATTCTTTATTGTATGATCATCATTTTGATAAGTACATTGTTATAATTTTTGCATAAATGTTCAAGACATGACATGCTTAGGGACATTCTTATTTATGTATGTATATATTGTAATCAAATAATTTAACATATTAAAACATAATTATCTGTTTTTGTTTAATTTTCATTTCAAATGACTGTAAGTAAAAAATTGTAAGGTATTAGGGACTTTTAAATTAGTTAAATCCAAATAGAAAATTATTTTTTTTAGTTGTGCTGAGTTCAAATCCGCACATCTAGTGTTGAATTATTTATCTAAAGCGAGGTCTGGTTTTAAGGTATGCCACTTTAATGCTAGAAGTTTGAATGATCAAAAATTTGACTACATAAAAACTGTTTTCGATGGTACAAAAGTAGATGTTATTTGTGTGAGTGAGACCTGGTTTGATCCTGAAATTCCTGACCACATTCGTAATTTAAGTAACTACACCCTAATACGGAATGATAGGGTCACTTCTACAACGGGCGGTGGTGTTGCAATTTATTGTAGATCGAGTCTAAAATGTAAAATATTATCCAGGTCAGATAATAATGGCATAGAATTCATTATAGTAGAAATCTCTGATTCGAATACAAAATGTTTGCTAGCATGTGTCTACAACCTTAAAGGAACCTGCTCATTCACTCCTTTCTTCACAGCACTAGAATCTTTCATTATATCATAAGAACACATAATTGTCTGTGGTGATTTCAATGTTGATCTACTTAAAAGGGACTCTACTTCATTTCAACATCTTGAC
Organism: Eupeodes corollae; assembly: GCF_945859685.1. Classification (NCBI taxonomy): domain Eukaryota; kingdom Metazoa; phylum Arthropoda; class Insecta; order Diptera; family Syrphidae; genus Eupeodes; species Eupeodes corollae. Next base: position 61,356,367 of record NC_079148.1, on the reverse strand, counting down.
GGTATTGCTGGTTCAGGTCTTAATGTTATCAATAATACCCAACTAGATACGCTCCAAATTGTTCCCCAAGCCTACTTGACCTCATTATTGTATCTGAACCAACAAACATTATTCTCAATGATCAATTATGTTTTGATGGAATATCAGACCACGACTTAGTTTTTTGTACTTATGGTATTGATTTCTCTCATTCCCAAGTGCCTTTCACATTTAGTTTTAGAAATTTTAAAGCCCTCGATGTAGAAGCTTTTTATATTGATGCCAGCAGCGTGGCCTGGAGTGATTGTTACAATTTAGTGCATGTAGATAAGAAACTAAACTTCATTTACAACCATGTTAAGGATTGTTCGAAACGCATGTTCCTCTAAAAACAGTAAGAATTCAAAACGAGAAATGTCCATGGTACAACTTTGAAGTAAAGAATGCGATTAAAAGTCGCAGAAAATACTACCTCAAGTGGCGGCTTTCACCAAATCCTACAACTTGGCGATAATACTGCTACTTTCGTAATCAAGCAACTCTCATTACCCGTTGCGCCAAACGTAACTTTTTCGCCTCGAAACTCAATACAAATCTTTCTTTTAAACAGCTCTGGAAAAATCTTCGTGACATTGGTATTGGTATAAAGCCAATTTCTAAGTGTGAACTTGATCCTAATGACCTCAACCATCAGTTTACTCAAACAGATCAATTAGCTACCAGCTTTGAGCCCAAGGCTGGCTTACTTTATGATGGAGTTAACGATTTTTGCTTTGAGACGGTAACTGAAGACGAAATTATACGAACTTTTAAATCCTTGAGGTCCGAAGCTATAGGCGAAGACGGTATTCCGCTAAGATTTTTGAAACTTGTCCTACCCTGCTTGATTAACGCTCTCACTCATGTTTTTAATCACTGTATTGTCACTTCTACGTTTCCTATTGCGTGGAAAGCAGCAAGGATAACTCCTGTTCCGAAAAAGCCCACACCTTCCGAACTCGCCGACTACCGGCCAGTAAGCATTTTACCTTGCATGTCCAAAGTTCTCGAAAAAATCCTTACTAAACAAATTATTGACCATTTTACGTCCAAAAGATTGCTGTCTCCATACCAATCTGGATTTAGAGCTAACCATTCCTGCTCTACAGCAATGGTAAAGATCTTAGAGGATATAAGACTCGAATACGATAAAGACAATATCTCAGTACTGTGCCTATTGGACTTCTCGAAGGCTTTTGACAAAGTTGATCATCGAGTTCTTTGTCAAAAACTTGAGCACTACTTTGGTTTTTCGAATTCAGCTGTTCGTCTCATTGGTAGTTATTTGTGTAACAGAACTCAGCGTGTATGTGTTGGAAACAATTTATCAGCACATACGTACTTGAAGATGGGCGTGCCACAAGGCTCTATTCTGGGGCCAATTTTGTTTTGTGCCTTTATCAACGATTTGCCTTCGGTTTGTGAGCACGTCTCTTTTCATCTATATGCAGATGATATACAAATTTATCTCTCACGTAGAATCGGTTTAATAGAGGATCTTGTCTTTCGCGCTATTGAAGATCTTGAGAGAATTTCTAACTGGGCTAAGGAAAATGGTCTAGTGCTCAATCCCCATAAAAGTCAAGTCCTACTAAAGACATACAACCATAGAGATCTACCTTCGATTACTTTGAATAGTGCCCATGTTAGTTTTGTAGATTCTGTGACCAGTCTTGGATTCAAAATCTCTAGGAATCTCTCTTGCAGAGAACATATAAATTATGTCATTGCACGTATTTACGGAACCTTAAGAAAACTATGGGTATCTAATTCTTTTACTCCTCAAGAAACAAAACTTCGTCTTATGAGAACTCTACTCGTACCAATCATTTCCTTTTCTGAAGTCGTGTATCCGAAACTGGATTCTTTATCTGAATAAAAACTACGTGTGGCGCTTAATGACATGACTCGCTACGTTTATGGTTTTCGCCGATATGACCATATCTCTGCTTTCGGCAAAAAAATTCTTAAGTGCACTATGGTCGAATACGTAAATTTCCGTATTTGTATCTTTCTCCACAGAATTATTCGCACAAGAACGCCTGAGTACCTTTATGAAAAAATTGAGTTCTGTACATCGTCAAAACCAAATAATCTAGTTATTCCATCTTTTAGATATCTAAATTCCTCAAGGTTGTTCTTCGTTCACAGCATTCGCCTTTTTAACTCTTTGCCGGTTAGCATGAAGAGAATAACGGATGCAGGAATTTTCATGCCGAGGTTTTTAAACATTTTTCGAACAACTAGGATGTTAAGGGGGAAATAGTAAAGAAGAAGAGAGGAAAAGTCTTATATGTATTATTAAAAAAAAAATATAAATAATAGCCTTAGTATTATCTTATTGTATATAGAATCAAACAGCACTTTAATTGTTCAACCTAAGTACAAATACTATAAAAGACATTGTCTTAGTGTATTGTTTACAATAAAGAAATTGAATTGAATTGAATTGAATTGAATTGAAAAGTATTATTTTAGGAACTTTTAGTTTAGTCGAAACAAATTTTTGGGACTTTTAGATTAGTCAAATCGAAATATTTTACGTAATTTTATTGAATTCCAGTGAATTTAATCGAAATTGGAACAAAATTTGAGAGGATTTAAGTAAAAACATTTTTAAAGGGCTAGAGATTAGTCAAATAAAATCAAAAATTTGTATATTGAATGGATTCATCTACCTGTTAATGGTTTGGATCAAATATGTTCATCGACGATTCGGGCTCTTTATCGCTTTTTTGTAGAATTCATAGAGGGGCATCCAGTTTGCAACACTCAAATAGTTCATAACCTCCAAAACTTACAGACAACTTTTTTCAAAGTGAACACGCCATATCTCCGTCAGCATTAGACAAACGCCTACGAAGTGAATACATCCTCTCTCTCATGCTGATTACAGATTGTGCAACGATCGCTAACCTTGTTACGGTGGGGTCTAAAGTTATGAGCATACCTTTTATTCACATCATACTCCAATTTAGATTAAAGCTATATTCCGGGACTAACAAGTTCCAATTTTTACAACCAGCTTTTTTTTTTGAATCGCATACTTCATTTTTATTCTCAGTAGCCTATGCTCCTTCACATTTAAAACTCCCACAATGTAGTAAGCATTCAGTTTAAGGGTTTAAATAAACAGTGACGGAAGTCCTGTTTCCAAATAATACATACATATATTTTTAGGCGTTTATCGGAAAAAAGCATATTCTTCTTAAGAAAAAGCTTAATAGGTTTTCAACCAGCGCACCATAAAACAGGACAGCTTAAGCTGTAGCATTAAACACTCTATATTTTAAGTCTGTTGCTATTAACTTTTTATATAGATTCTCTTCTAATTTACACATATTGCCGATTTAGCTTTATTTAGTTAACTTTTGCGATGTTTTTCTAATTTTAATTTATAGTGAACTCCGTTACTAAGACTTAACTACGTCTAAAGTTTGTTCGCTATATTTTCAGTGCTCGTCTTTTGCCATTCTGCCAGATCAATTCTTAAAAAACAGGACTTCTGATTTTTCCGGATTAACTTCTAGATCAAACACTTGGCAATATTCTTCCAGTTTACTGATCATCAACTGTAGAGCAGTCGTTGACGCCGCAAGAATGACAATGTCATCGGCTTTCATGATCAGTTTGTTAGCAAACTCCACTCCACGATTGAGAAACTCGATTAAATCATCTAGAAAAATTGCAAATAACAATGGGCTTAAACTACAGACTTGTCTTCAATCCTCTCTGATTTTTCTTTTCCAGTATAAATGTATGCTATGGTGTTTTGGTACAGTTTTTCAATAACGTTGACAAAATTAGTTGACACTCCTAAGTTTAATACCTTGTATAGAAAAGCTTTTCTATTGATGGAATCAAAGGATGCTATGAAATCGACAAAGAGGGCGTACGGCCGTTTTGTTTTTGGTCGAGTTTTCACTGCGGAAGTGAGCGAAAAACAAAGATATTATCCACTGTGGAGTATCCTTTACGAAAAATACTTTGAACTGTTCAGTCGCATAATTTTGAAAAAAAAACAACAATTTGTTCAACTTTCCAGGCCTACAGAATCGTCCCAATTGTAAGAATATCAATATGGGTGTCGTATTGAATCCTCAAAAAAAAAAAGAATCCCCACGGGATAAAATCCCCAAACAAATTTAATCCATTTTGATAATATTCCCAGAGACGTAAAGCAAACGGACAAAATCCCCAACTAAATATTTTATTTTGCCAAAATCCCCACGAAATCTCCAAATCTCCAGTATACGTGCATATCTTCATTTATGCATGCAGTTTCTAGAAAAACTTTCATGGAATTCTCTTATTGTGATATTTGAAATTATGAATTTAAAGGTGAAATTATGATTTTAAACGTGTGGTGTTTCCAGCTTAACGTCGAGCTGGGAACGCCACAAGTTTGAGGGGGGATTTTTGAACCAAGTCGGGATTAGACTACTAAATTAGCACAAAAAGAGCCCTAAATCATCCCATCATTAGAATTTCGAAATTCGATTGTGGTGTTTCCAGCTTTAAGGACCTGGGATTTTCACCTTGAGTATTCTCTTTGTGGTAATTTTGCTGCTGGGGATTTCGTTTTCGGATGTTCCGCGGATATTCTTTTTGAACTGAGATCTTTGTGTTTTTAAGTATTCTTGTGATTTTTAATATAAGATAAAATGCTTCTTTCGTTTTAAGTTTGACAATAACATTTTTAAATTTTGTATTTCATGATTTTACTTCTTAAAGAAACTCAAAAGAGTTTCTAAGATTCAGCACTTCCAAAATCGCGAAAATAGAGAAGAAGAACTTCTTGACATCACATAATTTTAAAATTTAGAAAAAATTATGATTTTCAATTGAGAGGGTTTGGTATATTCAAAAATATGATGAATTAGAAGTGTTAGATTCGCATTTAAACTAGGAAGTACAAATTCTAAGATTATTTCTTCATACTCATTTTTTTGTATATCTCAAAACCTGGATCGTTGTTGTAAGATTTATGTTTTTGTTGTTATTGAAGTTTCAGAAAAGTTCTAAAATTAAATATCAAATGATTTTTACCTAAAAAAAAAGTTCCTTAATAATTGGATATTAGCATTACCTTAAAAAATATTATTGTTCGCTTGAGATTTCAAAAACCCTTTTTTAAAGTTGAAGAATTTTCTTACTGCACTAAGTAAGTAAAAACTCTCAGTCTTAAGGAAGATTCGAATTTTTACAATGTTTGGTGAAGAAAAAGGCTTGAAATTTAAACATTTCGTTGATGTTTAAAATTCTGTCGGTAAGAAGAAGAAAAGTAAAAACTTGACCGCCAATATCTTTTGCACCAAAAACTCAATACATTGTGACTTGATACTGAATTGGTATAAATTCGATAAGAATTCAGCTAAGATTTTCTTAAAATAAATCAAAAAACCTTAAATATTTTGCTAACAAAAAAAAATCATACGAATAAAATTATTGTATGCATCGAAAAAGAACATTTTTGCCATTTGACTAAGACTTTAGAAAATTCCAATTAACAGTTTTTTTTTATTGAAAATAAAAATCTACAAAAATTAAAATACAGAATCTCAAGAAATGTATTCAACCAAATACAAAATACTCTTCTTAACTTAGAAAAATCCAATGCACAACTTTTTTTCACAATACAAAAATAAATAAAATTGATAAAAACGGTTCTTGAATCAAGTCGACAACAATTGACAAATGGACACTGATGAGTAGTTGGCAGTGTGGGATCTGCATCCTCTATTTTACCTGTTAAATAGTCTGGTGCCTTCTCGTTCTCTAAACCTGCAAATATCACTGCTATCCAATTCTTAAACAATGAAGCCTCTTTCTAATTTCTATTGACCAGTGAAGAGACTCGTTTGAATGAAAGATTACGTCTACTTAGACCAATACCAGATAAAAACCATTAAGGGTTATAGTATCAAAATATCAGTTAAATATGACCTTTTTTGATGGGTTAATTCCAATGTTTTGATCTCTTCCTCTAAAGTGATCTCGTTTTTTATCATAATTTATTCTGTACCACAGTAAGGTCTTTGCTCAGATAAGGGTGATTTTGCCTTATTTCTTTCTATAAAAAATCATCTAATTCATTCTCCAAGATTCTAACATGTCCCGATGCACTATAAAAGTGAGACGTTGTTGTACCTGTTTTGATTATTAAGTCTACCCACGCCTTTTTAAAAAACAATTTTGAGCTGAAGGAATATATTTACCTAGTGCTGTTAATGCGGCTTGGCCATTCGACATAATGGGAATAATTTGGTTTTTGTAAAGTCCTTAGTTGTTAACTTTTACTTGGATAATGCTTTAAGGACTATCCCGTCTGTTTTTAGAAATTGGTTATGGACACAAGGACTTCTGCACCAATCCTCACAGATGCATTGTGTGTAATGCTTAATGGTATTATATTTGACTCTTTCTTGGAACTTAGCTCCGTTGTAAAGTTTTTGTTGAGGATATATATATTTTTTGGTAATTTTATTGTCTAATTATAATTAATTTCTAAAATCAATTTTAGTTAAATTTGTATTCATAAATAGATAAAGAACTTCGTTTCTGTTTAACAAAGCTGTTGTGGTTGTTTAAAATTTCCAATTATAATTTAAATCAGTTGCTCAACAAATGATTTATTTTTAAATGATATCATTCTCTCTAATAAGCTTACACAATCGTTGCATAATGGGTCTTTTCATTTTTGTGCTCTTTAAACAATTAGTTCTACGATTTTCTATTAGAAAAGTTGTGTCAAAGAAATAAAATTCACAGAAAGTTCAATTATAGAATAAAATGTTAAACATAGTTAAAATATAATACAATAGAAATTACAATTCACAGTTTCATTTCGTTTAAATTATGTAAAATATTAGTCAATATCAAATTAATTACTTATTTCGTTAAAGTTTGTTTTCTATCATAGTAATAATTTAATCTTGAGAATATTTCTTTGCCTTTCTTGACTTTAAATAATCACCAAATGCTATAGAAATATTCTATGAAAATCAACTATTTAATGATGTATTTCTCCTTGAATTCCTTATGCTGAATTTGTTTGTTAAAAAAGTGTTTGAGGATTTTGATATCGTACATCATTTACCTTATTTCATAAACCAAAGAGAAATAATTTCTTGAATTTCGATCATAATCGAAATCAATAGCTTCATTTCTTTTAATGATGCAAATATTTATCGGTACGAGTAAGTCATTTTTTTTTGCGAATTAATAATTATCTTACTTTTGCTTTCATTGTTAACACATAAAAAGCTGGAGAGCTTCTGATAATGATAATACGGATGAGATATAAGAATTCTTCCTATGAAATTATTAATTTAATTTTATTCAACTGGAAAATACAACATCAGAAATGTGAAGACTTTTTAGTAACTATTTTAATATGTACCATGTTTTGTGCTCCTAATTGAACTTATGGGCTGATAAATGATAACGATTGTGAAGTTCTGGATTTGGCCATGTTTTTCAGATGCATCTTTGTTTTTCGAAACATGGCCATGATTTTCTGCATTAATTTATTTACTAACTTGCTTAGATTCTCAGGCCTACAATGACCTGCAAATCATCGTGTACTGCTTTCGGGGATGTGTTGGAACTCAATTCAGCTGTTCGGGCTGTTCTTCTGCAAGTAAATAGTAGTGTTAATGAAGGCCTGATCCGTTATCCTGTTAGGTTTTTCATTGTATATACGATTGGGCTAGAAAACAAGAAAAATGCTTCGTAGATGACTATTAATAAAATTTTCGAATTTCCTAGCCAATACTATTTTTCGTTTTTAAGCCTAGTACGCTGCTGATGCGAAAAGAAATTTTTCGGTGGTCTCCAAGTGTAGAGCGAAATTAAAACGAAAACCACAACGGAAAAATATTTGTGTAGAGTTCTGTCAGCTGTGGAAAACAAAAAACAAAAACACCGAAAGTCACGAGTAAACAATTTTCAATTTTGATTTGTAAACAATTTTTTCCAATAAATAAATTAAACGTCAAAATTTCGCAAGCAATTAATATACCGGGCAATTAAATTGAGAACGAAAAGAGTGGAGAATTGTACTAAAAAATCTAGTACAGCTATCCACTAAAATGACACATTTCGTTGTTCAGCAGCGTACTGAAAAACGAAAAGCACAGCGAAATTTTTCGTTTATGATTTCGTTATGTCATTTTTGTATGGGAAATTTCGTTTCGCATCAGCAGCGTGCTAGGCTTTAGAATAAAATATCTCGAAAACGAGAAAAAATTTGTTTACGAAAATTAAATATTAAATGTATATTAATATATTCTAATCAATTAATATACATCCGAATGAAAGTAATGATTCGATGTTTGAGCCGAGCAGTCGTAGATTTTTTCTTAAAGTTGATAGAGCTGTTTTTCCACGGGTTCTACAGTTGGCTTGTAACATAAAGGGTGTCCCAAAATTAACGCAAGATATGAATTAAATAGAAAACGCCGTTTTTAGTCTTTTGATAGTTATATTTTTATTTTCTCGTAAAGTACATAGGATAGGGTATGGAATAACACATCGGACAAATGGCCTCCACGGCTTTGCATGCACATGCGCACTCTTTCGTTGAAATTTTCCATGACCATTCTGCATAAATATGGCTGAATTTCGTTGATGCAGCGTTGAATCTCCTCCTTTAATGCACGGGTGGTTGTGGGCTTGTTGACATAGACTTGTGATTTCAAATAACCCCATAATAAGAAGTTTAATGGTGTTAAATCACACGATCTAGGAGGCCAGTTTTGATCACCGAAACGAGAGAGTACACGACCTGGAAATGTCTCATGCAGTAATTGAATTGTTTCACGGGCTGTATGACATGTGGCACCGTCTTGTTGAAACCACATATTGGACACATCAATATCATCCAATTTTGGCAGAAAGAACTGTGTAATCATGTCGCGATATCGAGCACCAGTAACAGTCACTGCTTGACCAGCATCATTTTAAAAAAAATATGGCCCAATTATGCCTCCAGCCCAAAATCCACACCATACAGTCGCGCATTGTGGATGCATTTGTTTTTCGACAATCACATGTGGGTTCTCCATACCCCAAATGCGGCAATTTTGGCGATTGACAAAGCCATCAAGATGAAAATGTGCTTCATCGCTTAGGATGGTTTTGCTCGAAAAATCAAGGTCCGTTTTTTGATGTTCAATAATCCATTCAACGAACTCTCTTCTCTGTCCATGGTCATTAGGCTTCAATTGTTGTGTTAATTGAATTTTATAAGCATGAAGACACAGAAATTTGGTGAGTATACGCTGTAGAGAGGTTCTTGAAATTTGCAATTCTTGTCCACGACGTCGAATTGAGGTTCCTGGATTGTCAGCAACACTCTCACGCACTGCTTCGACATTCACATTTGAACGGCTTGTTTTTGGACGACCGGTGTGTTTGGCGTCTCCAACGAATCCAGTCTCCATGAATTTTTCAATTAATCTCTTCAAAGTTGACGAAGTTAAAACACTATTTCGACCATATATTGTATGAAATTTTCGAACTGCAGCCGCCAAGCTTTTACTATTTTTGAAATATTCTTTAATAATGAAGACACGTTGTTCTATCGTGTAACGCTCCATTTTTAATAACCCTATACTGTTAGCTGTCAAATTGCTTTTTTTTAGGGTTTCCAACACTTCACTGTACAAATGGTGGCAAATTCAAATCTTGCGTTAATTTTGGGACACCCTTTATTTGTCTGTTAAACTTCCAGTAAAAACAATGCTTTCAAAGTACTGGAAACTCTCTACTTTTTCTAATACAGCTATTTATCAAAGAGGAGGATGACTGGGAGGCTCCAAGACTTAATATCTTTATTTTTCCCATGTTGCTGAAAATCAACACACGATTTCCTTGTGTGTCTCCATATTTGTTGTCATTTAAAGGAGAACGCAATTATCGTTTGCGTAGTCAGAATCCGTCTTATTTCTTCGTTTTTTGTCAAGGCTGTTCATCACTGATCATCACCCGTGGCATGATGGTAAGTGCGTTGGACTGTTTGCTTAACGGTAGAAGTTTGTTGTCAAAAGTGGCAATGTAACTTCTACCACAACATTCTCAATTATAAACGGTCTTCAACAGGGAGCGGTGAATTCGCCGATTCTCTTCAGCATTTACACCAGCAATCTGATAGGTAGTCTTACAAAGGACGATCTTTTTGCGTACAGAACGGCCCGAAAGGTTGAGTTTATTAAAATTCTCTTGCAGTGTGATTTCGACAAGATTCAGCGATATTGCGACGACTTTAAACTGAAAATAAATGTCCAGAAGTCGGAGACAATCCTGTTCCGGACTCCGTTGGCTGGAGCCACGAATGATACGCAAGAATTGGCGCAAGATGGTTATCGTTGATCTTCACGGGCAGCAATTAGCGAGCAAAAGTGTAGTGAAGTACCTCGGTATCTGGTTAGATCAGATACTCTGAGCAGGGCCAAAGGAGCCTTCGCTCTGACGAAATGGCTGTTTTTTAGCAGTCGGCTTGACCCCAGAGTGAAGGTTATTTGCAACATGGCCCTCATACGGCCGATGATCGTTTATGGTTGTCCTGTGTGGTTCAACGTTGCCCCTTCCCAGATGGAGAAGTTTCGGGTGTTCGAGCGGCAGTGTTTACGACGCGGCTTATATCGAACAGCCGAATCTTCTTATGTGCATTACTATTCCAATGAGGTCCTATATAACGGTGCTCGAATCAACAGAATTGACAATTTCGTGATAAAACTGAGGTCACATTGCACGAGCTATGTCTTCGACCAACAATTTAATTTTCGGGGCGTTTTATCCGAACGACAAGTATTTTGAAAGTGCACACTTGAGCGGCTTCATTCCACCAGAGGCATTCCTCTTTTTAGACAAATGCGGTCTGATACAGGATAGATTGGCAGTTCCGTTAATCTACCACGTCAAGCAAAGAACCGAGGATAGGTGACTCCTGTACAATCGGGACGTCATGGCACAAGGCGGAGCAGAGCTCCTTCGGTTCAGTACATACTTGTTTTATAGTTTTAGGGTTTAGTTTTTAGTAGAATAGGTATATTATATTATAAAAACATAAAAAAGGTAATAAATTATAAAAACAAAAAACGTTAGGTTTGCTGCTGTGGTTGTTTTAGTTTTAAGTAGTTTATAGGTATAATAGGTAGTTTAAGTTAGCTTAAAGTTTTAAGTAAAAATAAAATAGTATATTGATATTAGTTTTATTTAAATTTTCTAATAAATATAAAAATAAATAAAATTTTATTGAAGTAAAAAAGATCTTAGGGCCGAAAGGCATTAGTTCTTAGTGTTATAGTTTAACTTAAAGTGTCCGTATTTGAGCATTAAGTTAGTTGTAAGTTATGAATTTTTGTCTAGCTTTAAGATAGGTTTTTTTTTTCACGGGTTTTTCCTCTTGCTAGAATTTGAAAAATTCTCCAAGAATAATAATTCTTGGCAGGAAAAGTGCTTTCTCAAATTTGACGTTCGGATTCGGCTTTAAACTGTAGGTTCCCTTTATCCCTGACAACAGTACTCACACACAGTACTGTTAGTCACTAGGTGCTAGTTCCCAACGGACTGTTGCGCCACCCAATTTATTTTTTATTTGGTTCATCACTGAACCTATAACCAATAAGAACTGATTAAGTGATGCAACCCTGCTTGACTCCACTTTGGACTTCAAACTATTTTGACATTTGGCACCACTATAAGCCTACTTTTTATTGAAAATAAGTTTATACGCAACACTCCTTTTCCGTAATATACACCCTGTTGAAGAAAAAGCCTTCTTAAAATTAATGAAATTCAAGTGTGGTGATTGGTATTCGATGCACAGTTTGATTCTTATTCTCAAGGTATTGATGTCACCTTCATTGATCACATCTGAATCCAGCTTGTTCAGTATCAAGTGTTGATTCTAAATGTTATTTTAGGAAAAACAGAAGTACCGCTCCTTCCATTTTAAGCACTTCATAAAGTATTTTATTACCTCTTTCCACTCTTCGGGGAAGTGTTCAGAAAGTCGTGCAGTTTTCATGAGCGTTTTTTAGCGATTCGATAACGCTGCTTGTAACAATTTAGAAGATATTAGTGGCACTTTGCTGTCAAATTCCTTCTGAGCTGATCTTCGTCTAAAATAAAATTGTGTCGGGCTCTGATAACCATAGGGCTCTTTGGTTATTCTATACAATGTTCTGCTGTTTCAGTCGGTCTCATTGAACATCATGCAGCTTGTATAAACGAAGATTTGGAGAGCATTTCACGTCGGTCTCAATCTCATGGCCTCTTAATAAACCATTTGAAATCAAACGGTCGTTATTTCACGGAAACCATTAGACTTATCCCTATTGGTATTCCTTAACAATACTCCAATTCAATGCTCTGAGACAGCTAGAATTCTGGGTATTCTTTTTAATCGCTGCTTGACGTGGGATAATCATATAAATTCAGTCATTGGAAAAACGTATGGTGCTTTACGTTCCTTTAAAGCCTCTCAATCTTTTACCCCTATCAAAACTCGAATTATGCTGGTGAAAACATTAATAGTACCAATTCTAATTTATGGGTGTGAAATATAAAGTTCGTGCAGTTTTGAATGCAAGCGTAAATTAAATGTAGCTTTCAACAGCGCAGTTCGTTATATCTATGGTTTACGAAGATATGAGCATGTTACAGCGTTTTCAGTTAAGATTTTCAACATGACATTTAACAGTTTCCTGGAGCTCCGTACTATACTTTTGTTTTCTGACATTTTATTAACGCATGAACCCCCCTATTTGTTCGAAAGAATACGAACGCCTACTTCGCGTAGATCCGGACAACTCATTCATCCACGGTACTCATCATTAACATCGGAGAGCCAATTTTTTATAAATAGTATTCGTCTTTGGAATAGTCTTCCACGCGATATTAGGAGTATTGAAGATCCGCGAAAGATGAAGATAGAAATTAGAAATCATCTATCGTCTTTAAATGTTTGAGCATTTATTACTACCTACTTTGAATTATCTTAAATACTTATTTGTAATAATAGCTTTTGACTAGCTTATAAGACAAATAGTTCAACTTCTTTTTGATTTAAAAACCAAGAACGATTTGCTAAAGTCTAACGTTAAAATAGAAGTTCACGTAACAGAAAACGAAAACAAACGACCATCGAAATAATGCTAACAAAGCCCATCCCAACACCTCATACGTAATCAAACCAAAGCTTACAAAGCCATTTAGCAGGCTTATACCTGAAGTAGTTGAAATCATATACGTTTCCCATATTGGGCACTCAATTGCCACTTGTCTCTCCCTAAAACTAAAACCAAAAGTGACAATATGAGAAAATATAGTGCCACTTATTTCGATAAGGGTGCAATTTATGAAATCGACCCTAAGTATTTCTGTCAATATTCACAATAAACCAAACTTCAAGTATTTATTGATTTTATTTTCAAAAATTGTTCCATTCATGCATAGAAACATAAATAATGTCAATATTAAATAACTTTGAAAATCCTGTTAAGTGCAAGCATGTGAAACTAATTCACTGTAATCTATAATGGGACCCTTCGATGTGTTCAGTCCCAGCTTTCAGTTCTCAGGGTAGTTGGGTCACATCTTGGAGATTTTTCTATTTGTCTTGCTCACTTCTTGCTATTGCCATAATATGAATCCACCCACAGCCACAGCCACAGGTCACAGGACACAAAGGATGCAGCCTTAAAAAATAATAAAGAAATAATAAACTAACTCATGCTGTTCAAATGTCTCGTTTTTTCCGGAGGATTTGTTGGGTTTCACATTTGATAGACGCTGTAAATGTTACTACACATTAAAAAAGGATCAACAGAAACACGGCTAGAACAACAATAAACAATCTGTGTTACTCATTCACACGTCTCTCTGGAAATAGAAAATTTAATTTAAAAATAAATTAACCCGCAGAGCTGCTCCTGGCAGCCATACATATGTTCATGTGTTTGTAAGTATGTGTAATACTTTATGTTATGCGTGTGAGGATTAAAAGAAAAGTTTTAGTGTTTGTTTACAGGAAATTAAAATGTCCTTGTTTTTGTTCTCATACAGAGCAAGTAAACGAGTAAGTAAGCAAAAAGTATTTCATGCATATTATCCGGAAAATGGATTTTTAAATGGTTTTGCGTTATGCTTGTTGTAAGTAATGCAAGTGAAGCTTTGTGTATATGGTCCCCACAATTCCTTGAAAAAAAGTGGTGTTTATTTTGGAATTACAACATTTTAAATTGTGATATGTTTGCTTGTTTGCATCATAGAAATTATAACAATCAAATAAATGGGAATTTTTAAAATGGTAATATTTTTTTCAAATCATTTTTTAAATACAAATTTTGAAAATCTCGAAAACATAATTAAAAAGAGAACTTCATATTTTGAACTGGTCAAATTTTGTAATAAGCAAAAGCTGTTTTTGTTTGATGATTTTACCACAAAAATGGAATTACTAAGAGGAAAAAACGTTCTTCCACGAATATAATGAAAAAAAGAGGCTTGGATGCGACCCACACTGATAACTTCTCATCCGGTCTGTCGATTTTACTTGCTTAAAAGGTTTGTTGGTTTTCGTGTTTTGTTCAAACAGTTATCAGTTAAATAATTCTAAAAAATTAAATAATAACGAACAAAATTTGGATTTCAATATCTATTTTTGTGAACGTAATATTTGGTCGTTAACCAATTTTTACCAATTTTATTATCATTTTTTAAAAATGTGTATTTCTTATGTAAGCAAATATAAATTGGATGCATGAAATTAATTTGAAGACAATGTTTTCTATTATTCACGAGACATCAAGAACCGAACATCAATTTTTACCAAATTTCGTACTATTTTTTGTAGAGTTTAATTTCTTATAAAAAGAAACTCATTGTTAAATCTTTATAAAAAATTTACTGAATGTTGAAAACAATATTTTTTATGAAATAAAATTAATTTGAAGCCTATGTATATCTTGAGGGCTTTACCTTAATTTTTTGAAAAGATATTTTAGTCGAAAATCAATTTTTATCAAATTTTTGTTAATTTGTTTTAGGTTATTATTTTTTTGTAAGAAAACTGTCAACTCTATTTTTCTCAAAATTTTACCGAATGTTGAAAACAATATTTCTTAAAAGAAAAAATATTTTGGAAGCCATAATCTCAAATTTTTGAAAAGACATGTGAGTCGAAATTCAATTTTTACCAACTTTCAGTATTTTTTGTAAAAAAAAATGTCGATTCGATTTTTCTTAAAATTTAGCCAGATGTCAAAAACGTTATTTTCTGCTGCACAAAATTGTTTTGGAGATGAAATCAGTTTTTATTTGTAAAATTTTCGAGGTGACAATTTTTTTTTATTTATAAAAATAAGTTATTTTGATTTTTTTTCCAAAAATATATTTGTTTGGTTACACAATACGAAATATAATATAAAATTTAATTCAAGTCTCTAGCGTTTTTGGTTCGTGAGATATTTAGGGTTAACCAAAATGTTTTAAACTGCTATGGTAAACAAAAACTACCAAAGCAATTTTCTTGAGAGGTCAATCATTGAAATTAGTGAGTGTGCGTTCGCCATCAAGGCATTATTCAAGAGTAACTATTGTTTCGGAGCTGTTCGTCCACAATTTTGTCCAAACTTCGGTATGCGACGAATAAGTGATGTGCCGAGTGTGAATTTATGTTTTTCTTGGGCGTAGAGGTTCCGCGCAACTGTTTCGGCTATAAACACTTCTGAGCCAGGTCTCAAAAATATTGAAGTGGTTGAAGAGAAATTACGTGAAAATCCACGACTTTTGATTTCAAGAGAGATTATTAATGAAATTGAAAAAAAAATATTTAAAATTTCATCCATTCAAGAACTCAAAGAAAGTTTGAAACAAATATTTTTGTGAAAAAAATGTTGGAACGTTTTTGCACGGTGAATTTCATTTTTTGGAACGACGAGACTCAGATTCCCTTAAACGGGCACATTGATGAACGAAACTGTCATTACTGGGCTCCAAGAACTCATAACCATGGTTGCAATACCAAAAGCCATTTCATTGTTCTAGCGGAACTGTTTGGTGCTCCTTGTCCAATCGTCTGATATTTGGATCATTTCTTTATTTTAGAGAGTGATTGGGGCCAGACTACAAATTTCAATAGTGGCAATAACGTATTTCTTTTTGCCGAACCTGCAAGTTCATCCATCGTTTTCACAGTACACATGGCTAGGCATTCGATAAATTTTCTTTGGGAAACTTTAACTTAACCCAATTAACGCCAATGCATTTTTTTGTATGAAGCTACCTCAAAGAAAGAGTTTTTGCAACAATCTCTGAACTCTACTGAACCTAAAAGAAAACATTCGTCGAGAAATCAGAAATTGGGTCAAGTTTAATGCGTAACACGAGGCCCCCGTTTTGAACAGCGCCTGCAACTCGACGGAAGACATTTATATGACATAAAGCTCAAAAATAGAAATCCGCATTATTGGCATTTCGTTCAATATTTCACATAAAACAATTTATCACACTCTGTATATAACAACTTATTACCAAAAATGCCTCTAGGCTATCGTACTTCCCTTAATAAGAATACATACTGGCAGTCAGAATACATGAACATTTCTTATTGTGTATACACTTTGCACAATCAAAAATCTTTCATTCAATCCAAATTGATAAAGCGTATTATTTCAATTTAAAGGATATTCAAGGAGCAAATAAAAAAAAACAACCAACAATTATTTATAATCTGAAACTTCTTATTCTACAGTCATGGGTTTTTATAATACGAAACATGTCAAAACTCCTTTAACATTGTATCAAAGTGAATTTATTAGAAAATCCCCATATCCGGATGTAGGGATTTATATTTGTGAGGATTTTGTTCAAAAAGATCTTCTTGGGACCTTTTTTAAAGGAGCTAATTTTGTGTTTGGAAATAAATGTGCCTTTTTGTGTCTCCTATATAATCTCAATAATGATAATTGTTCATGTTCATTGATTTTACATTATTTGCATTGATACAATAATATGCGATAATTATGGGTTTGATTTCAAATACTTCAAAGTAATAAAAGACATTTATTTGTAGTCGTAATATTTCGTTTTATTCAACAGATTGAAAAAGTTCAAAAACATGTTGTTTCAGATAATAAAATAATTGAATTTAATATTTTTGTTTTAGAAATAAACCACAATATTTTGCTTATCATACAATATGTTTGATTTCAATACTTGTTCGGAAATATTTCAATATTTGTAATTGGAATTTATTTTTTGCAAATTAAGCGATACAGCGTATTTTTTAACAACTTCTGTAACCATTTATATTTGTAAGTCACGATGTAGATCGGTATTTCTTATGTACCAAGGTGCATTAACTATTCCACGAAAAACTTTGTTTTGGAATTTTTGGATGATTTCGGTATTTGTTTTCTTTGTTCAGCCCCATTATTGGATTCCATAGGTCCAAACAGGCTTTAGTACTTTATTATACAGCATTATTTTGTTTTGGATTGATAAATCAGAGTTGTTACCAAGCAACCAGTACATTTTTCGATATTTCAAGTTCAGTTCTTCTCTTTTCTTTTTGATGTGCTCTTTCCACTTAAGCTTTGCATCCAAAGTCATTCCAAGGTATTTGGCCGTATTGGCGTAAGGTACAGATTGATTAATAATGAATATTGGAATATTGTTTATCTTTTTATTTATAAAGTTTATTTGTGAAGATTTTGTTTAATTGAGTTTGATACTCTCACTGTGTCGACGGCATTTTGTAGTTTACTTGCTGCCTTAGAGACACATTTGTCGGGTATCAAAATTGCTGTATCATCTGCAAAAGTAGCCATTATGGTATGATTACAAACTGGAATATCCCTTGTGTATAGTAAATACAGGGTAGGACCTAGGACACTTCCTTGTGGTACACCGGCTTCTATTTTCTTCAATTCCGAGTATTCTTGATCGTACCTTACTCTAAAAAATCGGTCTGAGATGTACGATTTTAATATTTCAAAGTACTGCCTGGGAAGATCCCTTTGCAGTTTGTACTCTTGTACTCAAGTCCCTCATGCCAAACCTTGTCAAAAGCTTGAGCAACATCTAAGAAAATAGCTGAACATACTTCTTTTTCTTCTAATGCTTTTTCTATTACATCCGATATTCTATGAAATCGGTCTATGGTGGAATGTTTATTTCTAAAGCCAAAATAATGGTTTGGGATTAACCTTCTTTCTTCCATGATTTTGCTAAGTCTCTTTAGAAGCAGTTTTTAAAAACTCTTGCCATAATTGGTATAAGCGATATTGGTCTGTAAGCCGTCACTTCTGTAGGTCGTTTACTTCGCTTTGGTATGGCAATTTCTTCAGCAATTTTCCAATGCTGCGAGACAAACTATTTATTATATACTGGAATTTTATGAAGGTTTTCAATGGCATTTCTTTCATAACCTGAGCAGTAATTAGATAGTAACCTTGATGTAAACACATACTTTTTTTTCTTTAAGTCTTACAATTGGTATTTCACTTTCATCTATCTTATCAAAAACTGTTAGCTATTTTCAGCCGCGTTTGATAAGTATGGCTTAAAAACATTCGCAAGATGTTCAGCGAAAAGGTTAGCTTTTTCTTTCGGGTTACCGATCCATCTCCCATCTTGAGATTTCAAGGGCAAGTTTTTTAACTGCGGTCTTTTTAGGCACTTGGCTGCTTTCCATAGCGAAAAATCGGTTGAAGCATCAGTCGTTAAATTCCTTAGGAATGTACCGAGTGAATCATTTTTGAGTGGTAAAAATTGATTTTCCACTCAAACATCCTTACAAAAATTTAAGGTTATTGGTTAAAATTTATTAAATCTTATAAAAAGTATTATTTTCAACATTCGGACAAATTGTGAGAAAAATCGAATTGTCGGTATTTTTACAAACAAAAATGAAAACCTAAAAAAAAATGAATATGAATTTATTTTCAACTAGAATAACTATGAGATATTCGTTTTAATCATAATTACATCTTTTCAAAAACATGGTTGTCAACATGAAGTAAAATTTTGAGAAAAATCGAATTGACAGTTTTTCTTACAAAAAATAGAAAACTAAACAAAAATTACTAAAAGTTGGTGAAAATTGATTTTTAACTAAGATATCTTTTCAAAAATTGGAGATACAAATTAATTTTATTTTATAACAAATATTGTTTTCAACTTTCGATAAAATGTTGCAAAAAATCGAATTCATAGTTTTTTTGCAAAAATTAAAACCTTAAAAAAGCATTACTATACAAAAATATAAAGTATCGGCTTAACACTTATTCTATCTCACATAAAATATTTTTTTCGACATTCAGTAATTTTTTTTTAATTCCAACAGCCGTTTTTCATAAAAAATAGTATGCAATTTTGGTAAGAATTGATATTCAGTTCTCGATATTTATATTTTCTTATAAAGGGTGAATTTTTAAAAGCCATAGGAAAGTTTAAAAAAACATCAATTTCAGAAAAATGCATAAAATCTTTAATTAAATTGATAATTCGGTCCATATAATTTAATGTTTGAAAATTATTTCATGCAAATGTTAACCTTGACTGCGCCTCAAATGTTGTCTTCCAACGCGTCAATTGAAGCGGGCTTTTCTGTGTAGACATGAGCTTAAACATAGCCCCACACAAAATAGTCAAAAGGCGTTAAATCGCACGATCTAGGCGGCCAATTGACCGGAAATAAAATGTTCACCGAACTCGCGTCTCAATGAGTCCACTGTTGTGCATGCTTTGTGGCATATGGCATGTGGCACCATCTTGTTAAAACCTCATGTCATGCAAGTCAAGTTTTTGCATTTTGGGCAAAAAAAGTTGGATATCATCTCACGGTAGCGCTCAATATTCATAGTTACTTTACGATTCGCTTCATCTTTGAAGAAGTAACGTCCAATGATGACACCAGCCCATAAACTGCACCAAACTGTGACCTTTTCTGGATACATTGGTAGCTCTTGCAATGCTTCCAAATTCGACAATTTTGCTTATTTAGTTACTCATTGAGCCAAAAATGAGCTTCTTCGCTAAACACAATTTTTCCGCAAAAAAGTGGATCTTTGGCCAACTTTCCATGAGCCCATTCACCAACAATTTTACGTTGCAGTAAGTGGACATCTTCCACGTTGTTGAGTAACAAAAATTGGGAATTAATTCCACATTCGCGTAGTACGGCTAAAGAACGAGTCACTATACTTGACAGTACGATTGAAGTTGAGGTCAAGGGTACTCTGATGAGCATTTCTAGAAGCGCGAGTATTGTGGTTGAACTGTTTGAGGGGAGAAATGCAGCAGGTTATTTCTCTAGAGCATAAACCGTTCAAAATAAAAACCATTTGGAATTCAGGGACCTTGAAACGTCGATGAATGACAAAATTGCCAATTCGACAAATCGGACCGATTTCAATAGCTTCTTTTGCGAAGTTAAAAGATTGACTTCAAAATATTTCAACTTATGCAAACAAAATTTTTAAACATTTTATGAACTTTTGACTAACAATCTAACTTTATTAAATTTGAAGTGAAATTGAACAGTGGACATCTTAGGTCAACAAAAATATCACAAAAGAGAAACAAATCTTTTTCTTATGAAAAATCTAACTTACTCGTATTATATTACGTTGATTGCACCAAGATAAATCAATTAATATTTTTAGCCATTGTATAAAACAAACCTAATTAAAAATGTTATTATTTAGTAACATATAAATTTTGTAAACAAAACTTTCTATAAAATTCATAAAATTTAACTTACATTTTTATAACAACTATTTTATTTACCATCGTCTTCGTAAGCGAATGACAGATGGGAATTTCAATGAAATTTATTCGCTTAAGACCTTAATCCATCATCGTAAATCTACGGAACCTAATAGGTATCTCTCCTTATTATATGTAAATAAGTCTGCGTTTTTATACTTAAAATATGTTACTTTTCTAAATGAATATGAAAGGGGAAAATCAATTTCACATCAATTTAGACCCTTAAAAAATTCAAAAAATGTCTTAACTTATTTGAGGAACGAACAGACAGTAATCTGAAGATTGATTGAGCTATTAGAATTTAAAAATCTACTAGCTTTCGTTATCTTATATTTAACAGAGTCAACTTATTGAACATAAGAACATTATACTGCAAATGAAATTTCAATATTAACTGCAGCAAGCTTTAACTGAAAAGAATTATAAAATCAAACTTGTAGATACATTTATTTTTACACAATTTTAGTTATAACAATTTTTGTGGGCAAATTCTCAATAAGCGTTCTTCATTAATTTTTCTGAGCTAAAAAAAATTTCAAGTTCACCCGAATATTAATGCACACAAATTAAAAGCAAAAATTAACATAATAATAACAATAATTATTGGTAAGATTCAGTTTAATCCGTTCCAGGCTCTCAATGAATATGCATGGATTTTAATTAATCGATATAATAACAAAATTCCATTTAAATTATACGTAGTCGTATAAATTCCTTGGGGTCATGGGTTTGGTTAAATTGGTTTCAAAATTTGTCTGATATTTATTTCGTAAACAAACGTTCTGCCTACAGACAGCTCGAAATTTTCTGCGTGCGTCATTAAGGCTAAATTATTTCAAGCATTAATCAAAACATTAAATATTGTTGAATGGATATGTTTTTGGGATGTGTGTTTTTGCGTATGGTGTATTTTCAGTTTGATTTTGGAAGTGGAAAGGAGCAGAATTCCATCAATGACAGAGAAACCATCTGTTATTGTTGTTATTAAACAAGCACAACTGATTACCTATTAATGTTTAATTTTCAAATGAAAGGCAGTATCCTATTTATGAACAGGGAACATATTTATGTGTATTTTGCATTCCAAGTTATCCTGTTTTTTCCTTTCATTATGAACAATCAAGTGGAAATTGTTGGGTTTATTTGATTGATTTCACGCTAAACTGTTTGGTGTTGACTAAAACGGATATTTGCATAAATAATATTTACAGGCGAAATACAAAAGATTAATAATAAAATAAGATGCTTACAATGTTGAAAATTCAAATGTCAAGGAAATAACTCTGACAAAAATATAGCAGTTTAAATAAAACTTCAAAAAACGTTATTGAAATTAGTATAGAAGACATTTTAAGAATTTGTTGTCGATTAGGGAAAACCCCAAAATGTATTTTGAAAACCATCACAAATTTACATAGGCTCAAAATACTGACAACATTATTGTTTTGTTTGGAAAGTTACTTCAGTTGATTTGTATGTATGTTGCATTACACTTCCTTTATTTTTTTTTAATTTTAGGGAACAATAATTTTATTAAATGTGAAATAGAGAACTTACTCTGAGAAATTTTATTAAATGTGAATAGAGAACTTACTCAGCAGTTCAGCCTGAAAAACGCTAGGAAAGTCAGGAAGCCTAAATTACTAAGGGACTCAGAAAAGATCCCAGAACAAACTCCGCACTCCATCTTTGAGCCGTCAGAAAAGATGGTTGTGTTTAAACCTATCGACACGATGTCATCCTCCCAATCTGGATGGGAAAATAACCGCTTACTAAGGCTACAAGTTGGAGTGGACCCTAATCTTGCTAATTCATCGGCTTTCTCGTTGTATAGTATATCGCTGTAGCCTGGGACCCAGCAGAGTCTAATTTTGTGCTGTGCGCCAAGGACCTTAAGCTCTTCGCGGCAGCATGAAACAAGCTTTGATTTTATCTCAGTTGCAGTAATCGCTTTTATTGCCGCATGGCTATCAATGTAAAAGTTGATATCAGCTCGTGGTATCGCCATCATTGATACCTTTTTAGCCACTGTTGTCACTGCCAGGATCTCTGCTTGGAAGATGCTACTGTAGTTTGGAAGCCTAAGCTATGCGGTTAACTTGAGAGTTTCAGAATAGAAGCCTACCCCTACACCAGTGTCCATTTTAGAGCCATCAGTATAGATAGCTATTGACAACTCACTGGAGTATGGTATATTATCTGTCCATTCCTCTCTGCTTGTGATAGCACACTAGTCTTTTTGTCAAAGTTTTCAGGTTCGTGGTCTTTTCTGAAGCTTTCCACCATACCAAATTACCATCGGTTGGTATTGGTCTACTTATTGCCGAATAAATCATCTGATAATTTTAGGTCCACAGGTTTTCCCGAAAATTCTATTGCAGGAGTAAAAGGTAATCGATGACATTTTAAATCTATCTTTTGTGTTTAGACCCCAGTTTACTTTTGTATCTAAGACCACACCGAGATACTTTGCGTGATCAGAGATTTTAAGGAGGCAGCCCTCAATTGAAGATATTTTAAAATCAGGTTTTTTACCGTCTGTTGTTAAATAGTACTAGTTCTGTTTTAGCTGGATTGACTGTCAGCACACAGTTCCTAGTCCATTTGCTTACCAACTAGAGGTCGTATTTGGTTTGTTCACTGATAGTGGGTAGGGACTTGCCAGTTGCTAGTAATGCAAGATCATCAAGTTAGGCTATTACCCTTACTCCACTTGATTTCAATTTGGGGAGTAAGCCGTTCATGACAAGAACCCAAAGTAGCGGTGAGAGAACTCCACCTTGAGGAGTGCCCCTGTATGTGGTTACTCTCACCCTTTGTTCCGCTAGCTCAGAGTTAATTTGTGTCTTTCTGAGCTTACACATTATCCATTGCCTTTTCGACTTTGTTTTCGTCCAAGGCTTGCTGCACTATTTTGTTCTTCACGTTATTGAAGGCTCTCTTAATATCCAAGAACGTTGCAAGGGTGTATTCCTTGTCATTCAGTGGTTTTTCTATGACGCTTACAACACTGTGCAATGTCTCTGTGGCCCGGCACCCAACATAGGTGAATGTTAAATTGCTGCGTCATCTCCATAAGAGACGATCGACAATCGAGGGTCGTTAGAGATTTGGTTGAGACACCTCAAGAGATTTAATAGCAGCCTGACTGTCAGAGAAGATGCGGATATCAGAAGTTGATATCACGTTTTCTCTTAGCCAGGAGAGAACCTCTTTGATCGCTAAAATTTCCGCTTTGAATACGCTACAATGAATGGTATGCTTAGATTAAGCTTTTCTGAGTACACACAACTACCAACTCCCTCAGTTGTCTTGGATCCATCTGTATAAAAATGAATACTTTTGTTATCCAGGAGTTTTTCGTCTTCCCATTCATCTCTGGACGAATTGGATACCTGGAAGTTTTTTCCAAATAGGGGTTTAGGAATAGTGTAGTCTATGTACTTAGGTATAGAACCAAAGAGGTTCAAAATGATGGAGGTCCCCACATTGTTGTTGGTCCATTGAGATGAGGCGTTGAGTGTCAAAATGGAATGTGGAATCAGGAAACGGCAGGATAACCAAGTCCTAATTCCTAAAATATACCCAAATAATGATAAACATTTACAAAAAAAAATCTATTAATTCTTCAATTTTTCAAATTGAGAATTTTGGCATTCCTCCAAGTAAAAGATTTTTAGAGCGATGTCTGTGAATCCGTGTGTACGTACGTTCGTACTTCCTTACGTTCAGGAAGCTTTTTTCGTCATCCATTTCTCAATAATCTCCAAAATAATTGTATTCAACGAAAAATAACGAAGTCGAAGTCTGCTAAAATTTGGAGCAAAATCGAATTGACAGTTTTTTTTCCAAAAAATTAAAAACCTAAAAAAAAACCGAAAACCTAAAACCAAACGAGGATAGATATTGACTTCAAATTATTTATCTCACACAAAATATTTTTATAAATATTTAATTAAAGTTTGAAACAAAGCAAGTTGACGAACGTGGTGGGAAGTTATCCTAGCTTCTTTCTTTAGTATGACTTCCCAGAAAATGTTCAGGTTTTACCATTTTTTTAAATTGTTGTTATAAATGAAAACAAACTGCTTATTTTTATTTTTGAAAGTCCTACTGGCACATCCTAATCCTAAAAACAGTGGATTCTATGGACCTTGAAACATCATCTATAATTGTCAAAATATTCAGTGTAACAAATCTTAACGGTTCCAATTTAACTTCCAACGGACAAAAATAATTATTCTTTAGCATTTTACCAAAAATCTTTAAGTGGCTTTCTCGTTTTTCCTTTTTAGAGGATTTCAAAATATACGGTCTTAAAGCGAAAATTTAAATGTGAAATATATACTCGTAAAGATAAATATCTAAAAGTAGAACAAGTATACAAAACAAAGACACAATTTTAACTTTTTGATACTTTTTGAATTAATTGTGGAACTTCCTTATACATATTTACATTTAATTTTGGTTGCTGTATGTGTGCATTTAAAAAAGAAAAAAAAAAACAAAAATTAAACATTTCAAATTCAAGTACAACACAAAAAAAAAACTCAAAAACTTCTTTGAAATAGGCAGTTACACGTTGAGTTGAAGAAAAGTTTGTTCCAAGAATACATAGATACTTTAAATTTCTCCAAACTTTTTGTCTTAGAAAACAAAAAGTACTTATGTATGTTTGAAAGTATCCTGTTTTCACATACAAATACAAAAGTTTAAATGTTGATGATGATAAAGCCAATTTAAATTATTATGTTAATTCAAACAAAGTCTTTTTCTAATTGGCAACTTGCCATTAACGACCTAAGATCAAAATCGATAAAAGGCTCAGTGGGAATACGCCAAAGTTATTACTCCAAAACCAGGACGTCTTTTTAGAGTAAACTTTTTTAATTTCTTCTGTGGTCCCAGTGGAGTCATGTGACCACTTTGGGGATCAATTTACAAAAGTCAGACCTCTGCTTAGCACGTTTCAGGACAAAGACTGAAATTTAAACGAAAATTCATTACAAATTATAATTAAAAGCTGTAATCATTTGTCGCGTTATCACTATTTTTGTTTTCTTTAAATTTAATGATATGCTAACAGATACCACACTATAATGCAAAAGGACTACAACAACGTAAAGTTAACGTCAAGAAGGATTCTTCTTTCCATAATTTAAATTAAAACAGGAATACTGATAATGAATGAAATATTGGTATATGGGGTTTTCTTGTGTTGGTTGATATTTATTTCTTGCAGCACACGTACAATGTTTTTAATGGACAAACATTAATATCGCATAAGACAATGCTTTAATAGGTCATGAAATTACAGTCATTTTTAATGCCACATGCTACTTTTTTAATTAAAGTCTGCGGCAAGTTGGAGGCATGTCGAGATAATGGCAACACAAAAAAATACTCTCATGAGACGCAATGGGGAAAAATACTTGCAATGAAAACATTTCTGTTGGAAAATTAATAACAACGAATTCCTTGAATTAAAAAAGAGTTCAGATTTTACCAGTAACTTACGTATGAACTATTTTTAAAGCGTACAATATACCTACAAGGCTACAAGGGATAACCTTGCAACCAGATATAGTTTTAAGAAACGTAAAGTGTTTAAACCGTTTTGATGAGGTTTCTGTTTTAGGCACTTCTTTTAAGGAAATATAACATTTCTTAAAAGTTTAAACTTTCGATTTTATATTATATTATTTTTATTTTTATATTATTGTCTTCAAGAATATAAAACTAAATGAATATTTTTTGTGGATTTGGCAGTTGTATTGTAACCAATTTGATTTGACGAATTAAAAACTGGCTAGGACGCGACCCACACTGATAAATTCCCATCCCGTCTGTCGATTTTTCTTGCTTTAAAGGTTTGTAGGTTTCCGTTTTGTTAAAAAGGTAATAAAATAGTTTGATTTCAAAATCTATTTATTGTTAAAAAGATTTTTAGTGGAAGATCAACTTTTACCAAATTTTAGTAGCATTTCTTAAAAGCTTTTATGATGTGATTTTTTAGATATTATCTTTCTGGCCATACCGGTTTAAACTGCTGACGCACGTTTCGTGTTTTATTTCACAGACAAACCAGACCAGACTGAATCATTCCGGCTGAACTAAAAAATGCTCAGACATGATCATTCCTCCATTGGAAATCATTCTGACAAGCTGTTTAAGGTTGAGATATATTCCCAAAGCCTGGAGAATGGCAAAAGTAGTCATCATTTCTAAAGCAGGGAAACTATCGCACGTTAACTCTAAAGATATACGACCAATCAGTCTATCATCCTTCTCTCTTAAAATCTTGGAAAGATTGATTGAAATTTACATTAGACATAACTTCAAAAACCATGTCTCATTTCCACAGCTCAACATGCTTACCGGAACTTCATTCGCTGGTACGTATTATTGAATATTCCCTCAAATACAATGAATATAACCTAGTATCGTTCCTAGATATTGAAGGAGCTTTCAACAACGTCAGTTACGTCAGTTATGGATAAGCTGAAATTAGAGAAATCACTCATAGATCTTATAAGTCTCATGCTCAAAAGCAGGACCATAACGTCTAGTATGAGAAGTTTTACTACCACCAGATCGGTGAATCGAGGCACCCTCAAGGTGGGGTCCTTTCGCCTCTTTTATGGAAAATGGTAGTAAACGACCTACTAGCATCATTGAAAGCAGAGGCTTTCAGGGTGGTTGCCTATGCTGACGATGCACGTTGCAATATTTGTATCTGGGAAACACCCCTAAGTTCTCTCGGAACTCCTACAAAATGCCTTAAATATGCTAACAAAATGGGCTAAGCAATGTGGCTTGGACGTCAATCCACATAAAACAGAATTAATACTCTTTTCGAGAAGGTATAAAATTCCCGTGGCATGATGGTTTGTGCGTTGGATTGTCATGCAAGGGGTCTTGGGTTCAATCCCTGCCTGTGCCACCTTAATTTAAAAAAAAAATTAATTTTCGCGGGTACTGCCTCTTGCGAGGAATTGGCAAATCCTTCAAGAGTAATTCTTGTCATGAAAAAGTGCTTTCTCAAACTAGCCGTTCGGATTCGGCATAAAATTGTAGGTCCCCTCCATTCCTGACAACATTACTCGCACACAGGAATGGTTGAGAGTTGTAAGTCACTAGGCCCTGGTTCACAACGGACTGTTGCGCCACCCCATTTGATTTTTTTTTTTATATAATTCCTCAGATTAGCTTACCCAAGATTAAAGGAATACCATTAAGCTTTTCCGACCAAGCTAAAAAATTAGGCCTCATTTTAGACAAAAAACTAAATTGGAAGGCAAATATTGACGAAAGAGTAAAAAAGGCTATACTGTAGCGCTTTTTACTTGTAAAAAGGCCATATGATCAAAATGGGGCTTCTCCCCTAAAATAATCAACTGGCTATACACTTCGGTAATCAGACCGATACTCATTTATGAAATTGTCGTATGGTGGACCGCACTGGAAAAGATGGTTAATATAAAGAAGCTTTTAAACCTAACACCTCTTGACATCATCTCCAAAATGGTGGCAGTCAACTCATGTGTGAGGCTTAGAGCCACCTCTCAATGAAACAGTAACAATACTGGACATACTACTATTCTAGACAATTTCAGATCTATCCCAGATAGCTTAGATACCACCCCAAAAATGGTATTCGTTTAAAGCTTCCATGTGTCCATCCCTTCAAGATCCTCCTGGGAAGAAGAGAGACCCCTAAAAGAAGATTCGGTACACTTCTATACAGGCGGTTCAAAGACCGATTACGGAGTTGGAGTGGTATCTATTCGGAACAACTGAATCTTAGTCTATCATACAGACTTCCCAATCAATGTAGTGTATTCCAGGCAGAGTAATGGCGATTAAAGAGGCATTATCCTGGCTCAAAGAAAACGTTATATCTTGCAAGGATATACGAATTTTCTCAGACAGCCAAGCCGCTCTTAAATCTGTCGCGTCTGTATCCACAAACTTTCAAATAGTCCACGATTGTCGATCATCTTTGAATGAGATGACGGAACAGTTTAATATTCACCTCATTTGGGTGCCGGGCAACAGAGACATTCCGGGAAATTGCAAAGCCAATGAGCTGGCGAAAAACGGAACACTTCTGCCTAATGTTAGACAAAAACGTAACATAGGAACACCACTTGCTACATGCAAATATCATCTCAAATCAACAAATGCTATATGGTCACAGAGTACCACCTGCCTAGCAAATTAATTTGAAGTCAATTTTACTTTAAAAAAAAAAAACGGACTCTTCGATTTTTATAAAAAATTGCTGAATGTCGAAAACAAAATTTTCTATGCAATAAAATAATTTTGAGAAAAAATTAAAAAAAATATAAGGTTTTTATTTTTTGTAAGAAAAGTTTCCATTCGATTTTTCACAAAATTCTCAAAGTTTTTCCGAATAATGAAAACAATATTTTTTATAAGATCAAATCAGAAAGAAGCCATAATCTCAAAGTTTTGAAAAGATATTTGTGTAAAAATTCAATTTTTACCAACTTGGAGTAATGTTTTTTTATATTTTTATTTTTTATAAAAAAAAACTGTCAATTCGATTTTTCACAAAATTTTACAAGAGGTTGAAAACACTATTCTTCGTTGCACAAAATTGTTTGGGAGATAAAATCATTTTTTGTTCATAAAATTTTCACAAATAATTTTTTTCGTTTTTTTTTCATATATTAAAAAAGAAACGTTAATTGTATTTTTTTCCAGAAATATATTTGTTTGGTATCACTTTACAATACATAATGTAAAATTTAATTCATGTCACTAATGTTATTAGTTCGTGAGATATTTGGAGTTAGCCAACATTTTTATCTTTTTTTTTTTAAATTACTATTTTAAAAAAACTACCCATCAATTTTTTTGAGATCCCTTTCTGCATTATTATCTGTAGAAAGAAAAAATGTATTCGAAGTCAATAAGTTCTCTACTGGTTCTTAAGCTATAGACAACGAAAAAACGTGGCGAACGTACGGACGTACGAACGTGCGTACCTACACAAGCACGCAAAGGCACCTCTCTAAAAATCTTTTATGTCGACTCTATGGACTTTGAAACGTCGAGAAATGTCAAAATTTTCAATTTGACAAATCTGACCGATTACAATAACTTTCCATTGGAAGTTAAAAATGTTCTCAATTTTCGATATTTCCAGGTCCACACGTTCGATTTACCTTTTCTCGTCTTCCATAACTCAAAAACCGGAATTAATAGCGACCAGAAAAAAGCATTTTTTAATACCTTTACCATTCTTCTTGATTCTATCAAATTAATACTTTTCCTAAGTACCCAAAAAATCAGAGTGTCCTTTGATCTAATTTAAAACACGATTAATATGTATATTTAGAACTTGTCCCTATCCATGTGACACAAACAGAAGGTACTTTTTATGACCTTCATTACAAAAATCGTCATACAAATTGTATTTATCTATATGTACGAGTATTTATTAATCCAGCATGTTTCTTGCGATAAAAACTTAATACATAACTCATTCATTCCACATTTGGGTTTTTCTAAAAAACCGTAGAGTTTGAAAAATATCATCAAATAAAAAACGAAAAAAGTTTGTCCCTATCAATGTGATGCAAAGTGTATTACTGTTACATAAAATATCAGTGTTTTTCAGCTTCGAACAGTGACTTGTTGATTTTAAAAAATATCCAATTGATAACAAAAATAAGAATTGACAAAAGTATTACAAAAAATTGGTAAGCATTAAATTTTAACTGAAATATCTTGAAAACAAAGAATAACTCAACTTCTAAGCTTTTTTCATGCTTTTCAAAAATATCCAAAATGTTGTTGTTATTTTTTAGAAAAATTCAAGTAATAATTCTGATAACAAAAATTAAATTCGTACAAAAGCTAATACAAAGTAGGTTTAACGTTTCAAAAAACGTTAAAAACGCCTTTACAGGAAATCAGATTAAAAAAAAAAATTTAATTAGAAACTAGAAAAATTCAAATTCTGACGATTCAAAGAAAAAATGTAGTCTTGAAAACTTGTCTTGTTGACCAGTTTTTTCAAAACCAGTGAATTTCACTACTTGATTATTTTATGCATCTATTTTAAAACGGAATTTTGAGTAAAAGTAATGAAGCCATGGTTAGGGTACTATTAAACGTGCTGGTCGCAGTCCATCGCAAGGATTTCACTTCATGTGATCGTCAACAAAAAATAATGTCAAAGTGTTGAGTAGGATAGCTAATGAGTTGACGCGTTGGTCCAATTTTATGACCATTCACGAGTAATGCATGAGTCAATTCTATTGGGACACTGCGATTTGTCTTCGGGACTATCGGTCTTCTCAATGATTGATTCCCAAAATTGACAGGAGAGAATTTAATACCGAGTCAACGCATATTTTGAAGTTTCTATAACAACGGACAATATGGAAATGAAGTTAAAAGGTTAAACTTTTGAATACAGGCTGACTTTAAATATGTCCCGTTGCCTCATATACACATTCATTTTTTCAAATTGTATGATAGTCAAAGAGTCAACGAATTGACAATAAATCACATACGAGTCAACGCATTTTGGGAGAGCAAATAAAGGGTATCATTCGTGTGATAGTCAACGTTTAAATCATTAACGCTGTGGTTGATTTTTTTGAGACGTCAGAAACGCGTTGGCCTACCCTAGAATAGGATAATTTTAGTTTTACAGAAAAAATTGAAACTAAAAATCTTTGAAGATCTGCAAAGTCTAAGACTGCAAGTTGAGAAATAAACAAAAAATAAAAAAACAAATCAAGTAGTACTCTTCTACATTTTTATAAATGATCTTTTGTCTGAAACTTCTAACACACTGAATTGTTTCGCTGATGACAGTACCCTCACCTTTTCATATTCGATTTTTAGATTCTCATCCTTTTTCATTGGATGTGGCTTCCAACGGCAGCGTTTGATAAGCTCATTAAATGAAAAACCGTAAAGAATTTTGATGCTTCGAAAACGCAATGCTGTCTACTGTTGTGAAAGCGTAACCCTCCCCTAATGCCAACCCTGAGACTGAGCAGCTTCACATACCACTTGTTGTAGAGTGATCACATATTTGCCATGGCCAAAAACCCTGCTTAGTGTTTAGGTTTTCTCCTACGATGCAAGAAGTTTTTATCATATAATTAACAAAGCTTGTATTCGGTCAAAACTCAAGTATAATTCAGATATTTGGGCTAAATCCTTAATAACGTATATATGAGTTTTTGGATGGAATTGAAAAGAGAGCTGTGAAAATGATAGGTGGTCGCTCTCTTACTGAGACGTTTGCTTTTCTTTAACGCTTCTAGGAATGCTCATCAGTTTACCTTTGAGTCAAATTTCAGACGTACTGTTAAGTACAGAGATTCTTTCCCAAGCCGCACTACACGAATACAGAACGCTTTCTCAGGCTCAATATTCCCCACTCATTACAATGTGCAGACATTCAAAACCAATGTGCATCGGTATCTTCTTTCTAATCCATTCTTTTTCCAATTCCTCGCACTGTGTTTAGTCATTTTAAGGGTATTCATAAACCCTACGGTGCGCGCACAATATTTAAAAAAAAACACAGACGGACAACATTTTAAGACGAACTTTAATGATGTTCTTCATCATCGTAATTTTAAGTCAAATTTAAATTTAAATGAATAAATAATTTCAAAAATAGGTAAAATTTGTTTTTTTAAATTGTCTATACCTTAAAAACATTATGATTTTTTTTACTTTTCTGTAAAATTACTACATTAAACCGTCTTAGCTCTTCAAACTTAATGTTATGAAAAACGAAATATAATGCTTCGAAATTCATCAAATATTCAAAAACCCAAAAAATACTTCGCCTTCATTGTTAAATTAAATAAAAAGAAACGTGTAAGATTATTTTAAGAAGCGCATAGTTGAATTTAGTGAGGTGTTTAAGGTTTAAGCCTGTTAACTTCCTTTCCCCTTTTCAAAATAGCTTTTTCGTGTATTTAGGAATATTTATATACACCTCTTCTTACCCCTGAATTTGAGTATGATTGTATACTTATTTTTTATCCTTCAGATTGTGTTTGAATTTTTCCACTTGGAAGCTTCCTAAGGTATATTTGCCACTGTAGTGTCTTATATACCTTTTTATACCTTGTATACGTAAGATCAGACACATTTAACATAACATAACATTTAATGATTCGATAAAAATACATTTTATTTTCTGAATAACTTAACTTTTCGTGCCGAGAATACAAATCATTAAATAAGGAAGACGTATTGGTTTCAGAAGGCAGGATATAGTGACTTAAAGTTTGAGTTTATTTAGAAATAAACATTTTAATGCTTGAAAATGCTGTTAAATACTTATTATATGAAATCGTTTATCTTTTGTAAAGTCTTGTCCTATGGAATAAAGAAGTCGAAGAAGGAAGAAATTGCAATCATCGGTTGTAAGGCAATTAAGTATACTACAAAAGATATAGTATGCAACTTCTTCGGACATCAAGGAGTAGTTATCCGTATGAGTTGCATAACTCGAAATAACTTTTTTCTCGAAACGGCAGAGGTGCTTTCATCCGCTTTCGTTATATTCCATGCTTCTGCATCAAATAGCAGGACTGGGATGATAGGAGTCCTATATAGAGACACTTTGGCCCTTCGAGAGAGGACTTTGCTACTCAATTTCTTAGCCCGAAAAAACAGCGGTTAGCAAGAGTTATTCTTCGTTTGATTTCGGCGATGGTGTTGTATTATTCATTTACAGCGGAGCCTAGGTAGACGAAGGCCTTGACTACCTCAAAGTTACGTCTGTCTATGGTGACGTTTTGACGGAGGCGTTGTCGGTGTTATAGCTCCTTTCTTGATAACAGCATGTACATTTTCCTTGTTAACCGCTAAACCTATTTTTCCGCCTCTGACTCAATACTCGCAAAAGCCCCATTGAAATAATACTGAGTTTTTTTTTGATTATGTCAATATCATCAGCATATGCCAGTTATTTGACACATCTTTGAAAGATGGTGCTTCTATAGTGTTGAAGCTCTGCAGTGCATCACCTTGTCTTAAGCCTGTTTTGACATCGATTAGCTAGGTAAAGTTGTTTCCAACTTTTATATGCACAGATGGACGCATTATACAGTCCGTCCCTATATATCCTGTTGCATGCGGTTTTGAAGTCGATGAAGAAATGTTGGTAATGTACTGATGTTCTTGGATTTTTTTTACAGGATCTCCCGTAATGTGACTATTTGATCTATTGTGGACTTTCCTTCTCTAAGGTTACACTGATAAAGCTCCATCAGGTTGTTAACGATGGGCTTAAGACGTTTAGATGTTACGACCGAGATTAATTTGTATACGGCGTTATGGAGACTAATGCAGTTTAGAGGGTCTCCTTTTTTCAGTATCGGAATTAGCGGAGTACGTTTCGTCATCGCTGTTATGCAGTCTGCAGAAGTGGTCCTTATCCTTCCCATTATCAGCTTATCCGAAAGCGGAAACATCAGCTTTCAATTCGAGGTTTATGCACTTGTGAATTTCGTTACACCTGCTCATACAAACTTTGCAAACTTTGAACTTCACTTCTGTTTTTGGAACTCTCAACATCAATAGATATTGTAGAATCTATGATTTAATTTACGATATTTTATAATAACAAGTAATTTACTGGCCGGAAGACTTAATGTATTTTTTAAGAAAATTCCCTATTAGAAGTTTGGGATCAATTATTTACGGAATTTCCCTTTGATGACTACAACTTAAAAGTTATATATAAAACCAAAACTCTAAAGGCACAAAAACATAGGTATACCTTTATCATATCTATATTTGGTATAGGTTTTTAAGTTCGTTAAAATTAAGGAAGTACTAGCAGGTACTTCTTTATGTTAAAATCCAACCATCTACTTACTTTTGTATGGTCTCAACCTTGCAGCCTGCATCTTCCAACCTATCTTCTTATACATTCAAACACTTTAAATCCGAGTATTTCGAGATAAATATCCACTCAATAAAAAAATAATCATACATAAACCTACAAGATGATTTATATAAAGACGAACCTAAAGGACTCTTCTTCCAATTCAATAACTTTGTCATATCGTTGAGCTCAAAAGCAGATTATAATTATTTATATATTTATGTTTTTTTTTTTTTTGACAAACATCACACAAAGTGTCATGAAATTCAATTTTCCAGCAGCTTAAAATGTTTTCATCTGCCACATTACATCAAGGCGAAGCAAAGAAATACACACATTGTCACTGGGTTTAAATTTTGTATGCTATGGTTTTCAAAACTTTCGAGTAGAAGCAAAACAGAAAAAATAACTTTACGAAAGGACATACATTCTGGTATGGGGATTTATGGCGAATTTTCACAAAAATCGATTCCATTTTATATGTCAAATAATATGAATGTACTGATGCATTTTGGAGATATCAAATTAAACTGTCAGGAAATAAGATTTTCATTTAGGAAAGAGCTATGCAAATACATGCCTATGGGTTTTTTAAGAACTGTTGATTCTTTGACATAAACCGTAGGCAAAACTGATTCTGATTCAAAGCATTTAAGTTTAGTATTTTCAAAAGACGGATAATTTAGTGCGTGAGGAATGAATGAATTGGTAAATCAGTAAATAAGTAAATAATTGAATTTGTGCATCATTTCGAAAATCAGAAATACGTACTAACCATTATTTTTTAAATATCTGTATTACAAGAATTAGTTATTCTCAATTTGTGAATAAACAAATTTTTAATTTTAGAGCTATTTTTTAAATTCTGATTGGTTTTTAGATAAAAGCTTTCATTTCGAATTCAAACAGCTGTTATATTTCATCCTCCACAGGAACACTCTAAAATTATCTAAATTCACTACAAAAATTGTGGAAATTTAAATATTTTTTTATTTATCAATGTCTGGGCATTTTAGTTCTGGGAAAATGTGTTATAATTTTTCTTTTGATTTAAAATCTTAACAGTTAATTCCCTTAAAAAGGAATCAATTTTGAAAGTTGATTTTTTAAAATATGTAGAATTATATGATTTTCTTAGAACTCAGGATAAAATCATTATTGTTTATTGCCCTCGGTACGTATGTACGACTTAGGGTGTCCTGACAAATTTTTTTTTGGATTTCCCGAACAAAAGACCTCTCAAAACTTGCGTAATTGGACTTAGATTACAAAAATATATATGTACAAAAGAAAATATTAAAATTTGTCTAGGGGGTTGTACCGACCCTCAAAATTTTGACAAATTGATATTTTTATGCTTTTTTCCCTTCCTTAATTTCGGTTCTTGAGCTTCTATTTATTATAGAAATTTAACTTTTTGATCTAATTAGGTTTAGAACATATTTGACGTGTTGATTGCATGCAACAATACGTTTCTAGCGGTTTCAAATTTATAAGGTTTTTATCTAAAAATACCCGCAATAGGTGACCAAAATTGATTTTTTTAATTTTTGGCGCAGCTGGGGTATCGCTTCACAAGCAAACAAAATGATAGTTTCGAAAACAAACTGAAGTGTTTTTTAGAGTCATCTGAGAAGCTTTTTGACGTTGCTGCTTGTAAATGCACTTCATTTAAAACTTGTTCGTGTTTAAAACCAAATAAAGTTCCCATCCATGAGAGAAGTTTTTTGTTGGATCATAGAAATGAAAGGAAAATGGTTATAAGCGGGGTTGACAAGAAAGAAAAAAATATCTTGAAGAAACGACAGCAGAGGCAAATTGAAGAGTCAAAGAGGGAAGCAAAAAATGGTCTACGCAGGAAACGGATATTGTATGAGGAGACTGCAATGAAGAGTTGGTGCGTGAATCTTCCCTAGAAACACATTCGGTAACAACTAAAAACTGATAAGAAATGGTTTTCGACTTAAGTATTACGAGAAAAGGAACACAAAACCTTTTTATAAATATTTTGTTAAAAGTTATAAGCAAGACATATCGACAGACACGATAGGAAGCCTCCCGGTTTCTTTTTTTGTTGTATTTTCATTTTTGAATTATAAAACTTACTTTTTAAATATTTTGCTTATTCGGTTCTCATTAGTTTTGAAGTCAAAGGATCTATTGTCTTACTTGGTTCATAGACTTGAAGTGACCGTGCCTAGGCGTCCGTGAGTATTGAAACATTAAATTTGGAGAGAGTAACACAAATTGTTAAAACAAAATATGACCAAATGAAAATAAAATGTTCAAACAGACGGTTTACCTTCTTTAAACAGAAGAATTATCTGCATACGTACTCGTACTTATTCAATGTTCGAAATAATGTTTGGAATTATATCTTGACATATAATGTTTTAGGCTGTTATGTTCTCTTGTTCTCTTAAAAACATTGTTCTTGTTAAAAACCGAGTTCTAATATTCTAGACCCCCATATTTTAGGTCAAATGAATAGAAGTTTAATCTAAGACTTGTATCTAAATTTGAGTTCTAACCCTTAAGCACTTGATAAAGAAATTATGAAGAACTCTATAGAGATCTTATTTTTAAATAAACCGAATCTTAGAGACTAGAACTTTGTCAAGAAATTACCCGTAAGACTTTTCGATTCAAGAGCTTAAATATAGAATTCACCTCTTTTGCTGCTGTAAACTATAGCAGAAGACCTATATAAGTTCATCCATCTTACTGCAGATGTGGTCATCCACTTTATCGAAGATTTTGCGGAAAGTTTGCTAACTTACCAAGTCCTACTCGTGCAAGCATTGCAGCCAAACGACCATCAAGAGCGTTACACTGTCACAAGTACGGTAAATTATCATAAAACGAGAAGGCCACCGATCTTGATCAGCGATAAAGCTAATTACTATTTGTTAATAAACAAAAATGGCGTATTTAGAGTTATAAAACTATTATTGTTGAAAATTCACTGTTTGATTTGCTCTATGGGCAGACGGAATAATATTCCTTAAAAATGAAGACGGCCATAATGTAACAGTTAATGGTTACCGACATTGAGCCATGATTAATGAAATTTTCGTTCAGCCAAGATGGTGTTACATACCAAATATAACAAACCAAACAATCACTTTATTGAAGAAATCTTTGGGGTCTTATGGGTTGGTAGCGCAGCCTTAAAGATAGCGCGATTTAAAACTCTTCAAGAAGATTAACGCCTTGAAGGAAAATATTTGGCGCGTTATTGCTGACATAGGGGATCCAAAAACTGCAAAAAGTAGTGCAAATTGGGCCACTTGGCTTTAATTTTTTTGAGCCAACCGCGGTGTCCAAGTGCCTATAATCATCATCATTAATAAACATGATGGAAACAGTTATTTGTATAATGAAATTAAATCAGCATTTCATTAAAACTATGCGTTTTATTTTTTCTTTAAAACCGCACTGTTAAAAAACGCCCTTTATGAAACTAAATTTCTAAAATTGAAGTATTTTAGATAAACTGAATGCATATCAACTGCTTTCCTCATTTGAGTCCCTTTTATTGACAACGGATATGATTACGCTTTTACATTCTCAAATAGTTAAATCATTAAAAATTAATTTGTCATTTAATTAAAATAACAAAGCGAATAAATTAATTTAATTGCAAAGTCAAAACTTGGGCTTCATTTACAGTTTAAATAAAATAGATTTATAAATAATGTTATTTATCTTTTAGAAAATATCAACATAGATTTATAATAGATAAGTTGCTCTTTGTAAAGTAAATAGTTTAAAATAATTTTCAGCCTCACAGTGGGACAGATGAAGAAAATTCTATGAAAATAATTAATAGCTCTGAAATTAAATCGACTTTTTTTGCTTCAAAACAACGTCCTTAACTCTTGGAACTAAGTCAGCTCTCAAGAATCGAAAATTCCTTGGTGTGAACGCCATTATTATATCAAATTCAATCATCTGACAGGTTTTTTTCAGGGGTAAGCGTTCTAAAACGTCAATTTTTCCGATTTTGAAGTCGTAATTATAACGACATAAGTGATACACCAAAAAAAAGTGTATTTAAGACGTTTTTCTTTCAGCCTTCTGCTTGCCTGACACATTTTAGGCTTTCTCAATTTTCTATATTTAAAATTGATTTTT
Source organism: Eupeodes corollae (assembly GCF_945859685.1). Classification (NCBI taxonomy): domain Eukaryota; kingdom Metazoa; phylum Arthropoda; class Insecta; order Diptera; family Syrphidae; genus Eupeodes; species Eupeodes corollae. The sequence continues at coordinate 61,317,525 of NC_079148.1, read as the reverse complement.
TTTTTTCTCTGATTTCAGTGCTTTTCCGTCCCACTGTTCATATTGGCTTAACATCAAAATAATTTCTGTGAAAACAGATAGGCATACCGATTTCACACGCTACGCAAACAATCGTGTCAAATAATATTGAAATTATACACCCAAGGCCATTTTTGCGTTCTGACTTGGCTATGGCTGATGTCTGCAAACAAAATTCTATATCTATAGAATCAAATAAGTTATACAAGTTAAACAAATTTATACCATAACCGGACCGGACCGAACCGACCCGACCCGCGACCCAAACCGAACCGGAGAAGCCTCGAGAATTCAAACACAACAAATCTAAATACTATCTCATTCTATAGGAAATTTAATTTTATAGTAGATTGTGTTGAAAGACTCCTTCAAAGGTTGCATAACTATGTTGACTTTGTATAAAAATAGATTCCTTTAAAGGGCAAATATAAAGCTCCACAGTTGGGTGATTTAGTATGTAGGTAGGAATAGGAAAACGAATAGGAATAGGAATAAGAATTAAAGTGTGGTAAGAGGCTTCAAAACCCTCATCCTAGAGCAGCATGACCTCGCCGTGTTGTCGTCGTTGTCGTCGTCTTCGTTGTTGTTATTGTTGTCGCCAAACAGATAAAGGAAAAGAGGGACATTTGTATTATTGTGATTCTGTATACATTCTCTAAACCTTACAACGTAACGAAGCTATATAGCAACAAACACTGACTGCTTAGTGGTTTAACACGTATCAAGGATAATGGTTGCGCTAGGGTTGGATTATCTTCAGCAAGATTGTCTCTTTTTGCTATAGGAAGGAAAAAACCACTAGTTTCAAATCTAAGACATCATTTTTAATCAATGGGTACAGGAATGAATGCACATGGATGCATTAAATGATGCAACCGCTTGAGTTGCGCGATAGCTGCTTTTTGGTTTCTGCTACAAGAATGTGGTCTCTGTTCCACAAATCGTTGATAGTGATTTTTGTGGTAAGGATAATATACAAGTTCAATATTCTTATATTTTATTGAAAGAAGAAGAAAAGGCTGTGATGAGGATGGGATCCACACTGATAAAATTCCATCCTGTTGGTCGATTTGTCTTGCTAAAAAGGTTTGTAAGTTTTCGTGTTTTGTTAAAAAAAGGTGTCACTTGAATTATTAAAAAAATTATGAAACAATTGAATTTCGAGAATCTATTTTTATAAATGTTAGTAGCTTTTCTTAAAAGTTTTAATTTCTTATATAAACAAATACAAATTTTATGAATAAAATTAATTTGAAGTCAATATCTTCTTTTATTCAAGAGATATCGATAATTGAGCATCAATGTTAACTTATTCTGTGTACGGGTACTATTTTTTGTAAAATTTAATTTTTTAAGAAAAACCGTCTGTTGGATTTTTAAAAAAATTACTCAATGTGGAAAACAATATTTTCTGTAAGATACAAAAATGTTTAAGTTAAATGTTTATAATTTTTAAAAGATATTTGAGTCAAAAGTAAATTTTTACCAACTTTTAGTAATGTTTTTTTAGGTTTTTATTTTTCGTAAAAAAAAGTATCAATTCTGTTTTTCTCAAAATTTAACTGAATGTTGACAACCATATTTCTTAAAAGATAAAATTAGTTTAAGCCTTACTTACTTACTAACTTAAGGTGGCGCTACAGTCCGGGGTGGACCTGGGCCTCAACATACGTTGGACCAGCCAGCTCGGTCCTTAGCTAGCTGTCTCCATTTTCGCACGCCAAGTTGGTGTTCCACCTGAGTCGCGGTCTTCCTCTACTGCGCCGTCCCTTGGATTTGGATTCGAAGACCTTCGGGGCTATAGCGCTGATGTCCATCCGCTCCACATGACCTAGCCATCTAAGCCGTTGGACTTTAATTCTGCTAAATAGGTCAGTAACGATGTACAGCCCGTACATTTCGTCGTTATATCTTCTCGTCCATTCTCCGTCAATGCATACGGGACCAAAAATCACCCGAAGAATTTTTCTCTCGAAGCATCCTAAGACGCTCTTATCTTTCTTTGACAGGGTCCAGGCCTCAGCGCCATAAATGAGAACCGGGATGATGAGTGTCTTATAGATGGTGATTTTAGATGCTCGAGAGAGGACTTTACTTCCCAATTGCCTTCTAAGTCCAAAGAAGCAGCGATTTGCAAGAGTTATTCTTCGTTTGATTTCAGCGCTGTCTGTCATTTTCTGTGTTAATAGCAGTGCCTAGGTAGACAAAGTACTTAACTACCTCAAAGTTATAGCTGTCCATGGTGACGTTTTGTAAAAGACGTCAGTGTCCTTTTTTATGACAGCATATACTTAAGTCTGCCTTCATTTACCACTAAACCCATCTTCTTTGCTTCCGTCGCAATGCTCAAAAACGCTTTACTGCCATCACGCTTTGATCTTCTAAGTATGTCAATATCATCTGCGAATCGGAGTAATTGGATGGATCACCGTGCCTCTTGTTTTGACGGTTGAGTTTTGCACAATTCTTTCCAGAACGATGTTGGAGTATGCATCGGTAAGATCTTTTCCGACCTTGATAGAGCAGCGTGCATTCTCCATTGTCATTCTATAAAAACGGATAAGTTCGACAGGGATGCCAAAACTAGAAATTATAGATGCTGTCATACGCGTCTTTAAAATCGATAAAGAGATGGTGGGTATCGATTTGAAATTCCTGGTTTTTTTCCAAGATCTGCCGTAGTGTGAATATTTGGTCGATAGTGGACTTTCCTGGTCTGAAGCCACACTGATTAGGACCAATCAGGTTGTTGACGAATGGCTTCAGACGTTCACATAATACGGCAGAGAGGATCTTATACGCAATGTTAAGGAGACTGATGCCTCTGTAGTTGGCGCAATTTAGAGGGTATCCTTTCGTATGTATAGGGCACATTATGCTGAGATTCCACTCATCGGGCATGCTTTCTTCCGACCATATTTTGCAGATGAGTTGGTGCATGCTCCCTACCAAGTCATCGCCTGCTGATTTGTTCGGCAGCGATGCCGTCAGCTCCAGCAGCTTTGTTTGACTTAAGTTTAGATATAGCTATCTTCACTTCGTCAAGGTCGGGTAGGCGGAATTATTCATCTGCGTCGCTTAGGTTGAGTGGTTCTATCTCCCTTACAGCGGAATGCTATTCGTCATCGTCATTATGTAATTTGCAGTAGTGGTCTTTCCATATTCTTAACATCGACTGCGGTTCTACTAAGATGTTCCCCTGATCGCCTTTACAGGCTTCGGTTCCTGGCTTGTACCCTTGGGAGTTATTTTTTACCCTTTGTTTTTTTTTACCTTCACGAACCTTATTCCTGTTGTGATATCCCTCTATCGCGCGCTTCTCATGCTCTCTTTTTTCCATCTAAGAAGCCGGTGTTCCTCTCTCCTCATCTGCTCGTAAAGCTCGCGAGCAGCTTTAGTACTTTTGTACAGCGCCGTTTTATATGCCTGTTGTTTCGCTGCGTGTGCTTGCTGGCATTCGTCGTCAAACCAGGGGTTTCGCTGTAGTGGCCATGTGAAACCTAGCACTTCAGAGGCGGCATCTCTGATGGCGGCAAGGCAACGTTGCCAATGGTTTTCAATGCTTAATGCAGGGAGCATAACCTTAAGAGGTTATTATTATGCGATTGTAGCCGTCTAACGTCGAATCTTCTCACAGTACTTCCTTGTTTTGGCTTGGATCGGGATATCCTTAGCCGTACCTTGGCTACAACGAGGTGTAGAGGTCCGAGTCAATGTTGGCCTCTCGGAATGTTCGGATATCCTGTATACTGAAGAAGTGTCGTGCGTCGATCGCAATGTGGTCAATCTGGTTGACACTTTATTGATCAGGAGATTTCCATGTCCCCTTGTGGATATTAAGATGTGTGAACTGCGTACTAGCTACCAGAACGTCTCGCCCACAGCGAAATCGATCAGCCTGAATCCGTTGTGGGAGGTGGTGTCGTGCAGACTATATCTCTCGATTATGCCACCAAATATGTCTTCTTTTTCTAGCTTGGCATTAAAATCTCCTAGGACAATTTTAATGTCATAGCCAGGGCACTGCTCATATGTCTTGTCCAAGAGCTCGAAGAATATGTCTTTGGTCTCTTCATCTTTCTCCTCTGTTGGGGCATGTGCGCATATTAGGCTTATGTTGGCGAATTTAGCCTTGATGCGGATTGTCGTGATGAGTTCGCTTACACTGTTGAAACTCAAGACTTTTTGTCTGAGCCTAGTAGATATCGCAGTCTTTTTGCTTGCATTTGCCCGGTCCATTCCATCGCACTTTTTGGATGGCGGTTATATCTGCCTTGCAGCAGGTTAGGGCTTCCGCCAATTGTCATACACATAGTCTTGCGTTGTTTGTCAACAGTGAATCCGTCCGTATCCGAGGCTTGTTGGTGCCTTGCAACTAAAGGTATTTTTTACGTGACCAGGAAGTCACCGCGACGGCAAAAGCCAGAACCTAAAGGGCTAGATCGTGAGTAGAACCCCAAGGAAGGGGAGCCGAATAAACCGCTCCTTACAGGCCTGGGCTCCGAATGTGTCGAAGAATCCCTATAAGGTGTTCACTAAGAAGTTCAACCTTACTGGAACTGTAGACGCCACCGTTGATTCCATCTTGAGAATTCGTCCGCTGCAGCCTGGATAAGGAGAGATGCATGAGTGGAAACACCTCTCCCCCCCCCCCCTCTCTCGTTTACTGCCCCCAACAACTTTCTACTGGTATTGGAACCTTATCTCCAGTTGAGGCACTAGGCGCACCCGATATTCACCACGGGGAGGTGAGAGTAGGAGTTGATAGACAGAGGTGGGTTTTGATAAAAACCTGTACGTTTGTGTCCTCTTGAATGCACATGTCTACCATTTGAACATCAAAGTTTAAAGCCAATATCTCGAATTGTTGCGAACTATTTGCGTCGGAAATCAATGTTTTGCCAACTTTTAGTATTTTTCTTCTAATTTTTTTTTTTTTTAAGAAACTGTCAATTTAAGTTTTTTCAAGATTTCCCCGTATTTTGAAATCAATATTTCTTATAAGATAAAATTAGTTTAGAGCAAATATTTAAAATTTTTGAAAAGATATTTTAGTCGAAAATTAATTTTACCGACTTTGAGTAATGTATTGTTTTATAATTTCATTTCACTTCGATTTTTATCAAAATTGTATCAGATGTTAGAAATGTTATTTTTCGTTGTACACAAATATTTTAGAAATAAAATCATTTTTTGTTCTCAAAATTTTCGAGGTGACAAATATTTTGTTCAGACTTTTTGTTTAAATCAAAACTTAATTTGAATTTTGTCTAAAAATATCTTTATTTGGTACAACGTTACAACGAAAAATTTAAATCAAGTCTCTAGTGTTATTGGTTCGAAAGTACTTTTTGGGTTAACCAACATTTTCACCTATTCTTTAAATTGATATAATTGAAAAACCACCCACTCAATTTTTTTTTTTCTGCATTATAATCTAAATAGCAACATTTATTTGAAGTGGACATCTCTTCTGGTTTTTGAGCTATGGGCGGCGAACAAAACTGTACCGAACGTACGTTCACACGCACGCACAGACATCTCTCAAAAATCCTTTATTTCGACTCTAAGGACCTTGAAACGTTGAGAAATGTTAAAAGTTTCAATTATACAAATCCGACCGTTTAAAATAACATCTTTGACAAGTTAATAACTAACTTTTCCTGGTTTTGTGCTCTTTAACTTTCCATAATGTTTGTATATATAATGAATTGAAATCCAACGAAATTTTAAAGTAAGAAGTCGAAAATTTCTTGGAGAACCGACTTAACCTGCACATCATATTGACGGAATAACCTAAAACCATTTTTCTATCTTTATTGATATTAAACCATCATCAATTCTCTGAAATGTATCCCCCCCCCAATTTTTGACAACACAAAAAGTGATACAGATTCTTCCAGTTCAATAAAATTTATTTCGCATAGTGTTAAACCTTTTTTGATGTAATATGAACACCAGAAGCTTCTACTTGATTCTTGACATTGAAGATTGACATCGTGAGTGAATAGCTTCACCTTCCCAGCAACAAAGCTCTTCCCACATTTTTTAAATACAAAAGGGTGCGTTCCTATGAATAATTTCAAACAGAATATTTTTTTCCACATTATAAGTGGTATTGGAAGATTGCTGTTTAGAATACACAGAAAGAAAAAAAAAAGACCTCGAAGGACAACAACTTTGTATGTTGGGTGTAGGAGTATGTAGGTAGGTATGATACCTTATACCTGCCATAAGATTCTTGCGGAAAAGTTTCTCAATTTTCTTTTTGTTGCATTGTTCAGTTTCAAAGTAAAGATAAAGAAAATTCTTAGTTTGTTGTGTATCGACAAAGAAGGTGGTGCCTGAGGAAGGTATCCTTTGATAGATATGTACATGAACGTCAACATGGACTTAACTGAAGGTTTCTGCACTTTAAAATACCTTTATTTTATGGTAAAAGTATATCTAGGTACTTTTTTTGAAGGAAAAACCATTATAAAAATTTCAACCATAATGCTGCTGGTAGAACAAATTGAAAGCAAAATGTGTAGATACTTAAGCTGCCTACGTGCTGCCGAAACTTTTTTTTTAATTTTCTCGAAGGCTATAAAATTTTAGGAAATTATTTGAAACCATCAGAAAACCATAATGGATAATTTGGGTTAATGTTTTTCTTGTTTGGGTATTCTTTAAACAGTGTTTTTCTTTTTAAGTTGTAGCAAGAAGAACAATTTCTATATTTTCTCAGAGTCAAGTTCAAACGAAATTTAAAAAAAAAAGTACGAGTGGGTCACGAGGCGTATACTTGCTTTCATAGTTTATTTTATTTGGAATATTTAAACTTTTGAATATAAAATAGAGTGAATTGATTCAAAATGTACAAACAATTCTTTAATTTTCAAACGAATTAATTTTCTTATTAGAGCTTGCGGTCAAATAATACTACTATTCAAATTTCAAGTCTTCAAATTGGTATCAGGAATTTATTTAAAAAATATCCAAACACGAAATTTATAAGAGCTTTGGACCTTTTGCTTCTTTGTTTTATAACTTAACCTGTTATATACTAAATTATAAATCTGACCTTTTATGAAAGGAATTTGGTATTTCTAAAAGGTTTTTTATTGGCAATTAAATCCTTTCAAAGTTATTTAAAGTTTAATCGAAGTTCAACTGAAATCAACAACTCGCAGTCATAATATTTATTAAAAGCTAAAACTTATTGGTACAACTAATTGTTATGAAACGAAATAGTTGCTTCCATCGATATGATTGAGAAAATGAGCTAAAAATGAAAAAAGTAGATGTGAACCGCACTTATAATTTAACATTTAAGCCCGTTTGTCGATATTTCCAAAAGTTTAAAAAAATATTATAAACAAAATTATGTGTCAATTATAAAGCGCTTGAGCCGAAAAACATTTTTTATCAATTTTTAGTTGTTTTTTGTAAGTTTTCTGTTTTATAAATTGGTTTTTTGTAAAAAAAAATAATATGAAGTTAACAAAAATATTTTGCATATGATAAAAGTAGTCTATTTTCTATGTAAGGTTAAGTTTGGTTGATGAAGTGGCCCCACTAAGACCAATGTTAATCTAATGTGATAGCATGCACCATTAAACATCCTTAAAAGTGAGGGAGTTAACCTGTGTTATTTATGGATTGTCTTGTTCGAGCAATATAAAAGCTTTGATTAAGCTAAATAGGTTGCTTCCTAGAATATCTTCAAGGTTTTTAAAATTGTCGAAAAAATGTCTGCCTAAGAATTTGGTTCTAGTGTGGACTAGTACTGCGTATTGGCATACAAATTGTACTGTTCCTCAGCAAAGCCATATGAGAAATTGAAAGCAAGATTGATTGTCTCAGGGAAGAAACCTTCTCCTGGAGGACTTTTTCATGTTTGAAATATTATCCAATTATTCGTTCATATAATAGGACAGGTTATCATTTAGTCCCTGCTTAAACTGTTTCCTATGCTTTTCTGTAGAAACTGCGCGTATCCGATGTGGATTCTTTTTCAGTGGTCTGGCTTGGACATAAGCCTTTGCCCTTACATATAGGCCCAGAGGTTAAACATTGAGTATTTCTTTCATTTCTGTAATAACTTGAGAAAGTATTCTCCGTACTCTTACTTACTTACTTAAGGTGGCGCTACAGTCCTGTGTGAACTAGGGCCTCACCCAACAAACTTCTAAATCTATCTCGGTCCCTAGCTAGATGCCTCCAGTTTCGCGCTCCAAGTTGGGTGAGGTCACCTTCCACTTGACCGCGCCACCTGATCCGCGGTCTTCCTCTACTGCGCTATCCTGTGGGTGTGGATTCGAAGACTTTCCGGATCGGAGCATTGGTTTCCATGCGCTCTACGTGACCCAGCCATCTTAGTTGTTGGACTTTTACCCTTCTGGCTTCTTGACATTTGAGCTTTGCACTATTCTATCAAGTACGATGTTAAAAAGCGCATGACAGTGCATCACCTTGTCTAAAACCTTTTTATGACATCGAACGGTTCTGTTAAATAGTTTCCCCACTTTATGGAGCAGCGTGCATTCTACATGGTTATCCTGCACAAACGGACGAGTTTGGCAGGGATGCCAAAAGAAGACATGGCTCTATATAGCTCGTCCCTGTAGATGCCGTCATATGCGCCCTTGAAATAGATGAAAAGATGGTGGGTGTCGATTTGGTGTTCTTGGGTTATTTCCAGGATCTGCCGTAATGTGAATATTTGATCAACTGTGGACTTTCCTGGTCTAAAACTATACTTATAAGGACGTATCAGGTTGTTGACGATGGGCTTTAGACGTTCACATATTACGGCAGAGAAGATTTTGTAGGCGCTGTTAAGTAGAATGATTCCTCTATAGTCAGTGCAGTTTAGAGAGTCCCCTTCTTTTAGGGTAAGGCAAACTATACTGAGGTTCAATTCATCGGACATGTTTTCTGCCGACCATATCTTACAGATAAGCTCCAGCGGCTTTATTAGACTTCAGCTTAGATATGGGAATTTTTACTTTGTCTAAGTCGGGAGGACGGGATTGTTGGCTTCATGGTCTATGTTTTTTCGTCTTTTTATGCAGCACCCGCTTTGCGTGCCTGTTGTTTGGCTGCATTTGACTGTCGGCATACCTCATCAAACCAGGGGTTACTTGTTGGTGGCTGCTTGAAACCCAGCACATTAGAGGGGTCTTCTCTGATTGCATCTTTTCAATGTTGCCACAGGTTTTCGATACATTCTGTTGGTGGCAGAGAACTTCGAGAGAGGTTACTTGTAAATCGGTCGGAAAAGGATTTGGCGATTTCTGGCGATTATAGCCGTTCGACGTTGTACCTTCTATCAGCACCTCCCTGTTTTGCCTTGGGCCTGGAACTCCGAAGTGCTACCTTGGCTACAACTTTAGCTCCTCAATTGACGGTATATTGATCTGGAGAACTCCAAGTTCTTTTCTGGATGTTGAGGTCTTAAAAACGCACACTCTCTACCATGACGTTTTGCCCCGCAGCAAAATCTATGAGCCTGAATCCGTTGTCGGAAGTGTTGTCGTGCAGGCTGTTCTTCCCGATTATTCCACCAAAGATGTCTTCCCTTCCTAGCCTCGCATTTAAATCGCCCAGGACTATTTTAATATCGTAGCTAGGGCACTGCTCATATGTTTTGTCTAGGAGTTCGAAGAATATTCTTTGGTGTTGTCGTGTTTCTCTTTTGTGGGGGCATGCGCGCATTTCAGTCTAATTTTGCTGAATTAAGCCTTGATGCGTATGGTCATGAGACGCTCATTGATGCGTTATAGCTCAAGACTTCTTGCTTGAGTCTTACTATGTAGATTTCTATTTTATAAATTGTTACGATTTTCATCTATAATTATTATTCGAGTAGCTCTCACAGTTATTTTAAATTCTATTCAAGCTTAGCAATAATTTATAACATATTGTATCTTACTTTGTTTAAGCAATCAATGAAATAAGTATGAAATAATCGTAAGTCTGGCTCCAATGACGAAGCCGCATCCAAATAAGCGCTGTTGGTTTTCGTGGTAGTAGTCATTATAGTAGACATAACAGTTTTTCATCCTCGTTTTGCCCTGCCTATCCCATCGTTGTTCCTGGATGACGGTGATATCTGCTTTATAGCAGTCTAGGGCCTGCGCTAATTCTTCGGCCGCACGTGGTCTGTTAAGTCGAAGAACCCCTATAAGGTGTTCACTAAGTAGTTCAACCTTACTGGAACTGTAGACGCCACCGTTGTTTCCATATTGGGAATTCCTCCGCTGCCATCTGGATAAGGAGAGGTGCCTTAATTGAAACACCTCTCCCCCTCTCCTCGTTTGCTGCCCTAACAACTTTCCACTGGGGTTGGAACGCAATCTCCAGTTGATGTACTAGGCACCCGATGTTCACCACGGGGAGGTGTGAGTAGGAGTTGATAAACAGAGGTGGGTTTTGAGAAAAAACTTGGGGACGCTTGTGTCCTCTTGAATACACATGTCTACCATTTGAACATCATTGCAGCTATGGCCTTAAAATAAGCTGATGATTCCGATTCGTTGTGTTAGCAGCTTTGGGGGTGTGTACTTAGCAAGATTTCTAAGCTTTCCGACATGACATTGTCCAATGACCATTTGCTTTTCTTAGTTACCCCCATTTGCGTAAGTTTTTTGGCTAGAATTATTTTCCTCTGTCTTGCTGACTTATTAGTACATTCTTTTTCAGTACAGTCACAGTTTGTCTCGTTGAGACTCTGTTTTGAATATACTTTGAATTGTCTTAAAAGAATTCCAGTCAGTATTGAAACGTCGGGAAGTTTGTTATAAAGGTTTTGTTGAATAGAATAACCTCATCAAACATTGACAAGTTGAAGATATGGAAGCTTTAAAAAAAAATATAGTACCGAGCAAAACCCAATTTGACCATACACAAAATTTAACTATTCTTACTTAAATGAATACAACCACTTATATAAAAAAATAAAACAAAACAACAAAAAAATCCTTAAATTGTGTTGTTCTAAGTTATGCAATAAGAAGCTAATCATTAACAATAATTATCTTGTTTACTCAAAAGTACAGTAGGGTATAAACTTTTTTTAACATATTGATACCAACATTTTCTTATAAAGGACCATTAAATTCTTTAGCACAGCGCTGTAATATATAAAGGAAAAAATTTGTTTAAAGATTTTCTCTTTTTATAAATAAAACACGCAAATTGAACTGTTTTCATAATATGTGCATAATTAAATATAATTGCTTTACCCGCGTTGCTTTTTCAGTGACCGCCACGCCACCGCGTCGTCGTTGTGCTTGAACATGCGTTAATAAGTCAAATTACGTGTCCTGAAACTTCCGATTCTACAAAAAAAAAGGAACAACTCATCAGTTAAAATTGTGAAACGTTTACTCGTTGTACAACGAGTATAAAGTTCATGTTGGGACACAACATGCAATCTATAAAATTAACAACATTTTCGAGCAGCTCAGTTCAATGAGTTTTTATTAATGAAGGAACGGGTTGAGTTGGGTACCTTCAGAAAGAAAGGATGTGCTATGATGTCCTTTTTTTTTAAATACAAAATAAAAAAAAGATAGGAACGTTTGTGTCATTTGATCCTTAAACGTCAAATTGCAATCCACGCACCATTAAAGTGTTTTCGTTTGTGTTTATGTCTGTGTTTCCGTTTCATTTAATATTTAAACTTAATTTTCTGATAACGAAGTCAACACACTTGTAAACAAAGTTGTAATTTTCCTGTAAGCGCATTAAATTCAAAAATACCACTGAGTGGGCTAAAATGGATTTTTTTGAATTAAAATTGTTTGCTGAAATAACAACAACTGTTCATTTTTATTTTGTATGTATTTAAGTTTTCGTGAACAAAATATCAACCGTTTAAATTTCTGCATACTGTTAATTTTGTCATTAATTATATTAAGTTACTGTGGGTCACATCAATGAAACACTGAAAATAATGAATAAAAGAAGAACGTGCTCAGAGCAGCTGTGCCTAGGAAACACCATTGCTCAATGTTTGTATGCGGAATGGCAAGCCTGCTTTGCATGCTAACGCTGGCATGGATCGTTGGAGGTATAAGCAAATCATATTTCATCAGGAAATGGAGGTAATACAGGGTAATGAAGAAATTTCAGAAATTTTGGATGAAACAAGAATAATATTCAAATGTGTTGCTTGCATAAAAACAGACTTTCAACCAAATGGAGGGAGGGGGAGAGGTGTTTTCACTAAGGCACCTCTCCTTATCCAGAAGACAGTGGAGGAATTCCCGAGATGAAATCAACGGTGGCGTTACAGTTCTACTAAGGTTGAACTACTAAGTGGACACCTTATAGTACTTATTTGACTTATTCGGAGCCCAGGCCTATAAGGAGCGGTTTTATCCGTCTCCCAATCCTTGGAGTTATACTTGGGATCTGGCCCTCCAGGTGGGGGTGGTGCCGTTGGAGTTACTTCCGGACTACGTAAAAATATACTAGTTGCGAAGCACCAACAAGCCTCAGATAAGGACGGATTTACTGTTGACAACCCACGCAAACGAAATAGGGAAACAAACTTAATAACTGCATACGTGGAATGTTAGGTTCCTTAACATACCACGTGCAGCCGAACGAGTGGCAGAAGCCTTTAGTTGCTGCAAGGCAGATATTCTCGGTATTCGTAATATATTCAATCTCAAACATTGTTTTAGTTTTTATTTATAAATATACACAATTGCTGAAATTCTACGTCGAACAAGGCTATCACTTGTTTTTCATTTTCACCTCAAAATGAGAGATACTAAGCCGGAAATAAATATACACCTTCATTAAAGTGTTCCAAGAACTTTGTAATAGTTAGAAAAATCGTAAAAAAAACTCCATTCTAAGCGTCTATATGTACTCGTATAATGGTTAAGCATAAAATTTGCAAGAATGTTCATCTCTATCACTTTCATAACAAACAACAATTTTTGAGATAAAGAGCAAGTAGTGCGCACCGTGAAAAACCTAAACTAATTTTTTAAGCCAAAGCGCGACTTAAAACTCTAGCTTCATATGATTTACTTAAGATGATATTTTGTAATTGGAATACAAAAGTGGTCCACGCTGGGCTTGTAGAAAAAAAAGGATGGCAAGAGACAACAAGTGTTGAGGAAATACATTACATACGCAGTACCGTTCCTGGCATTCAAAATCATGTCAGAATAATATTTTTACTTTTTTTTTTACTTTTAGGTGGAGGATTGGACGGCTAGAAAAATCTTGAGCATTTTCAAAACAATATATTTGTTTCGTAAACTTTTTTCACCAACAATTTAATTTAAGAAAAGTTGAGCCTCACATACTTTTTGCCCTTTATCTCTGAAACGATTGAGCGTATAAAAAATGACTAAGATAGGCATTTTTGGCAATTGCGATAAGAGTGTTTTAATAGCGTTTGACGAAGATAATCCTGAAAAAGCTTTTGACTATTTTCAACGTTTCATAAATTACGACGGCAACGTAGACACGAGATTTTATGAGACATTTGACAAAAAGAAAGGTCCAGGGTTTTTCAACAGGGACGCTACAAAAGTAGAGCGCCTACAGGCACAGCAAACGACGTCATATTTATAGTCGCTCTTTTGACATTTCTCTTCAGTGTGGTTTTCCATTTCATGATGGAAAGATACACGAGTCAACAACGATTTGAAAATGTTTAAGTTTACTACCGAAATTAGGAGTCAGTGGCCTCAACGTTAATTAACTCTGAGCCAGCAGAAGAAAGGGTGAAAGTAACCACATCCAAGGGCACCTCTCAGGGTGGAGTTCTCTCACCGCTACTTTGGGTTCTTGTCATGAACGGCAATACTCTCTAAATTGAAATCAGGTGGAGTAAGGATAATATCCTACGTTATTTGCTATTTACTAACAAGCGCAAAATACCTGATTTTAAAATACCTTCAATTAAAGGCTGCCCTCTTAAAATCTCTGATCACGCAAAGTATCTCGGTGTGGTCTTAGATACAAAACTAAACTGGGGCCTGAACACCGACGATAGACCCAAAAAGGCATCAATTGCCTTTTATACTCCTGCAATGGAATTTTCGGGAAAATCTGGGGACCAAACCCTAAAATTATCAGATGGATGTTTTCGGCAATAATTACGCCAATACTAACCTATGGTAATTTGGTATGGTGAAAAGCTTTAGAAAAAAGCACGAACCTGAAAGCTTTGACAAAAGGTCAAAGACTTTCATGCACTGGCATTACGGGAGCAATGAGATCCACTCCAACTGCGGGACTGAAAGTTATACTCAATCTAATTCCCCTAGACCTCCTTGTTCAATAATATGCTGCCAAAAGTGCCCTGAGACTTAGTCAAACTAAAGTCTGGATAAGCAGTTTCATAGGACATACCCAGATCCTTCATAAAGTTATGGGTCATGGTACTACAACAGAATATAAAATGCCCAAACTTGATTTTCATAAACCATTCCAGGCTGCCAAGCAGAGAGGAATGGATTGATAATATACCATACTCCAGTGAGTTGTGTTTAGCTTTCTTTACTGATGGGTCTAAAATGGACCCTGGTGTAGGGGCAGGCTTCTATCCTGAAGCTCTCAAGTTAACCGCATCGCTTAGGCTTCCAAACTACAGTAGCGTCTTCCAAGCGGAGGTCCTGGCAGTGACAACAGCTGCTAAAAAGGTGCCATTGATGGCGATACCACGAGTTGATATCACCTTTTACATTGATAGCACAGCGAAGAGCTTAAGGTTTTTGGTGCACAGCAAAACATTAGACTCGGCTGGGTCCCAGGCCACAGCGATATACTAGGCAACGAGAAAGCCGATGAACTAGCAAGATTAGGGTCAATGCTTGACGTAAGCCAAGCTCAGCTAGTTAGCACCCCTACCTGTTATTTAAAACAGGAAATTTTAAAAAAGAATAACTATCAAGGCCGATGAAAGGTGGAACCTTCTTGACACCTGCGGCAATACAAAAAAGATCTGGTCCTGTTTTAACAAACAAAGAACGGACAAAGATCAAAGTGATCCCTTAAAAAAGGGATCACTTTGATCTTAGGTTATCATATGAAAAAGATGAGAATCAGTTCAGATGATCTATGCAGAGGATACGGTGACGGGGAGGTGCATGAAGACACTCCGCACTTTCTGTGTCACTGTCCCGCACTCTCCAATCAAAGGAAGTAACTGCTTGGCTACTATGTCTTCGGCGATTTAGAAAAAAATTTTCTAGTACGCCAGGTACTAACATTCTGAACTTCGTCAAAGCCTCTAAATGGCTTGACTAACTGGACACATAGGTTTTTCTTATTATTCTTGAGTAGAAATACTCTAAGTATGACAGTAAAGACATCAACTGACAGCCCCTCAACCTAACCTAACCCTAACCTAAATTTAAATTCGCTAGTTCCAATTTATTGTTGTCATAATCGTCCTAGTAGTGAACAAATTTGAATCCACATTCACAGTACAAAATTTTCCCGTACCAGTGAAGCAAAGAAGTGCCCGTAATGTCTAGAATTTTACTGCAGCTGAGGCTTCAGTTGCAGAAAGCCCTAATGTGTCTCGCACAAGTCGTTCCCAAACGTTGGGCATATCTGTGACATCGTTGTGGCGAATTTTGCGAAAAGATCTTCGCCTACATCCTACCAAGAAAAAATTGGCACAAGAACTGAAGCCGCTCAACCACCAGAAACGTCGTATGTTCATGAATTGGGCTGAGCAACAACTTGAAAATGATAAGGATTTCCATCGAAAAATCATCTTCAGCGATGAGGCTCATTTCTGGCTGAATGGCTTCGTCAACAAACACAATATGCGGTATTGGTCAGGCAGCAATCCAAACGTACTCCATGAGTCATTATTGCATCCCGAAAAATGTACGGTTTGGTGTGGTTTATAGGCCGGCTGCATCATTGGGCCGTACTTCTTCCGTGATGATCAAGACCGGCACGCTACTGTGAATGGCGATCCCTACCGTTCAATGATAACCAAAATTGCAGCAAATTAATTCCAATATGATTGAAAGTCTCGTTATCAACCTTGAATCTATTTTGGTGATCTCAGTCAGAGGATTTTCAAAAAATCTTCGTGATGTATTGCCGTCATTTGTTGTTCAAGTTCCTTGCTTTACAACGATAACCTTGATACCAACCATTTCGATGAATTCAGCTTGGATTAGATTTGTTTCCGCTTCCTTAATAGCACGAGTGTCCTCACATGTTCTCCATACTTTGAAGCTCAAGTTGCAGCCGTAGTGCAAAACGTATTCCATAAATTTAATCCTTTCATGTAGAGATGATATTCCTAGTTTAAGAGCATCTTCATTCAACATCTTGGTACTGATCTTAGATAAATTATTCATCTCCGAAGGCATAGCTCCACAGCTTAAGCAACTTTTTCATCTATCATCGTGAAATAAAGATGATGTCTAACTTTTATGGTAAGTGTGCCAATATTTATTGAGGTCATCTCCAATCCCTCTATTTCATTTTCCACACGGTTTTTCTCTTCGCGTATGAGGTCAAGTAATTCCTTTTTGTATTCAAATTTCAATGCTCTGCAATATCGTGTTGAAGACGGTCGGGAATTGATCCATGTGGGATTGTTTTCGTCAGTTGGTAAGGTCATTTTGAGGGGCACAATCGACGTCATGAAAAAATGCGCACCCTAAGCTTCCTGATTCCCGATGGAAAATTTCTGCATATATTCGCTCTGTCCAGATGAGCCATCACAGTTCCACTTTGTATGAAGTTCTAAAGTTTGGTTGTTAAGTTGTTGCAGCTCATCACGTGGAATTGTTTTTAAAATTCTTCTTGCTGTGTGATTTAGCAAATCCTGAAGCCTCACCATATCAGATGTTTCGGTTACTGCTATGTTGTCTAGGTAACAAGATTGTTTTGCCTCAATAATATGGGGGTACTTTGGGAAAATATCATGACCGATCCCTTTTGTAGCTTTTCTTAAAATTTCGTATTTGTATTTCGATGGTATTTCACAGGGTAGACAATGGATTAATTTTATTTTATTTTTAAAGAAAGGTACATATATTTTCTAAAAATTAAGCTCTTATCTAGTTATCTGTGACAAGTATTTTCGAAGGAATTGTAATTGTTCGGAATCTATCGTCGTCAAAACCGTGTTTTTTAAGACCTGATTCAGTTGAACAAAATTGAACATAAGTCACAGGGTTGGATCCAGACGGATTTTATTCTTTTTTGGAATAGTAAGGTGATTATTGTAACTTTCAAGTGAATGTAGTCAGAGCATGTGGGCAAGTGTAGCTAAAATTGTAGCTCTAAGGAAAAAACATACACATTTTTATGTTAGAGCTCTCTGCTCTGACTTATCTAAAATATACATATATACAATACATATACGTATATGCATATGTTTTTTTTTCAAACTTAAAGTACATGTTTTTGAAATAAAAATAAAAATTCTGGCTTAAAGTTTTCTAAACGCTATTTTTCGTGCCAAGAAGTTAGTGCAAGAAAATATAGGAATTTCTGTATCTTTAATACTTTTGAACAAAAATTGCTCAAATTTTCAAGAATCATAGAAAAACTTAAGAAAAATAAAAAACAAATTCATACCAATACTTTATTTTTTTTGATTTTTTCCGCATTTAAACCACTGTGCGTCGCGGCGTCACAAGCCACACAGCGAATGTCACAATCAATTTATTGGAAACCAAATTTGACAATCAATTTTTTGGAAACCAAGTTTGGAGAACGGGTCATCTCACGAAATGGTCCAGTCGCTTGCCCACCTCGGTTGTGAAATTTGACGCAGTTAGACTATTTCATGTGAGGCTACGTCAAGTTTATGGTTTATGCCAACAAGTCAGCGATGATTGTTGAACTTTGTACGAATATCGAACATAAAATCGCAGCAATATCTGTCGATTAATGCATTAAAATCGTCGAAAATTGGATTTAGCATCTGGACTTCTGCAAGTGTGCCCTTGGTGGCCATGCAAAAGAAATCAAGTTCCATACATAATGGCATCGAACGTTCTTTCCAGAAATAAAGAATTTCATTGATATCCAAAACCGTTTTAGTTTTATTAAAAAAAAAACTTTGTAGCGCTCTTATTGAAAACCCCGATATAAACAAACTTTCATTCATTCATTCCCAAGTTGACAACTTTTTTTGCCGTATTTTAATGTACTTTTTACTTTTTCCCGTGTTGGTAAAGTTTCGCCAAAAATTTATTGAAAATAATGTTTTTCTTCTGCATGCAATTTCGGTAATTTTTCTTCAAATTGTAATTAAAAACAATTTTCTTATTTATTTTCTGTTTAAAAAACATTATTGATTCCTTATACCGAAGCCGGGGTATCACTTTCCCATCGTACTGATATTGCACGTAGAGCACAAATCAGTATGTCCTTGAAAAGTATTTGTATTTGCGATACATTAATACCGCACCAACAACTGAAGAAGTGGCTCAATCGATAAATTTTATGAAACAATAATATTTGTAACAAGCAGCAGTCTTTACGCCTACAACACACCTGACATTTGTGTCCACACCTACTTCCGTTAATTTTGCTCACCCAAATATACATTTTGAACCTAAAAAACTTTACCATCGTTATTATGTACAACATATGGAGCCTCCATATGTTTCAATTTTTCAAAGTCGGAAAAGGTTTTATGCCGATTTCTGTGATAACCAAATTAAAAACATAACCTCTCCTTACACGTTTCTATAGCTTATAAATATGTAAGTTTTAGTTCGTTTGGGTGGAATCAATTCTATATCAAAGATTGTTGAAACATGAAACCCAAAATTTTCACCGGCCAGACAGTTTCAAAAGACTTTTTGGTCTCCACCATTCACCACAACGCCAAAACTTAGCAAAATTAACCCACATTCATTCATATAGCAAATCCCACCTACTCGTGTTCTACTCTAAAAAAGCTGTTGAATCATTTCTATGAATGTGAGGCACGATGAACTTCTATGCTGAATCATGAAAGATGATTGTCCTTAGGTTCTTAGATAAACGTGGTAAACTTGGTTAAATTCGGTATTTGATATCGACATCATGTAGCAATAGGACATGCGAATGCATACGATGAAAATCTACCTACGAGAACTGCAGCAATACGTACAGAGCGTTTAGGCACAATGCTTTTATGTGTTTTGAGTTCTACCTATGAATGAATCTGTGGTAAAATCTCTGCAAACTCAAATCAACGAAGCTTAATTGAGAGTTTTGTAGACCAAAGATCGTTGGAAATTTCGCGGAACAAAACAAGGCCACCAAATAATGATATCGTTCCCTGGTAGAGTGTACTCAGCTCAAGTCCTGATGTATATCCTTTTAGATTACTTTCCTCCTACTTTTTTTGTTTTGTTGGACATTCGCCAAAATGTTGATGCTGAGGCGAAATAATATTTAAGCCCACGTAAGTGCACTGATAGTGCAGTGAATTACGACCTGAAGGTCTATACCTATCTACCCCTGCTCTGGTTCGGTTGCAAATATGTACCTATATCCTATGTACACTTGCATGTATAATATACATTCTTCATGTGCATTCATTATACTCGTATCATTGTTTGGATTAAGGAAACACAGAAAAAGGTGTATTTTTTTTCACTAACCATTGTGCAATAATGTGCAACTGTAAAAGTGTTCTTAGTTTGCATAAATTTAACAAAGTCCTAGGAATGTATTTTATATTCGGTGAGTTTTTTTGTTGGTGTTCTGCATTAAAAGGAAAATGTATTCATTTGAGTGTTTCCTTTCTTTTTAGTGCAAACATAAATGGTTTATGGTTCATGGTTAGAATATGCGTTTGTATGTTTAATTTGAAATGAACACAAAAAAGTGTTAGTATTTTCTTGATAAAAAGGAACAAAAGCTTCCGAAATGTTTTTGTGAAGTAGAATTCAAGGTGAAAGAATAATACAGTACTTTGTCGAAGACTCGTGCTGGGTATTTGCTTAACAATGCATACTTAACCTCTTAAGTACATACTTCACTTAATTTTAATTAATCCTCGACGCAATTCTTCTATTTTACTGTATGATGAAATAATTAAAAATCACAGAACGTACTATTGGAACCACAAATAATACCAGTGAAACAAATTAATTGAGTTAATAAAACAATTTTCAAACATATTTTAAAATTTTGAACGGTCCGGTCGGTCGGTGGTTCTAAATTTCTGGGAACTTTATAAAAGAAAGTTTTAAATTTAATTAAAATATGATTCATTATATTTTTGACGTTGATTTAGATGCAAAATTAAATTTATTCATACACTGAAGGAAGAATGAAAAGACTTTAAGACAAAAGTGGAATTTTTACTGACTACATGTGTTCATGAATATGCCTCATGACATATTACAAAGGTAGTTCCCCTTCGAAGGTGGTAGGGTGTTGTAGGATCTAGGGACTTATGCTGCAACATTTCCTATACACCAAGTGTTTACTTTACCTCCTGGTGGTAACCACCTGATACTGGTCATATCTTTAGATATAACTTGCGAAACTTGTAAGCGCGGGTGCAAAATAGGAAAAAAAGGACCTTATCAACGGCCCAACAAATTTTGAGGTTAGTGCGAGGGGCTAACAACCCCTCCAACGTGAAAAACTTGAATGTTATGAGAGAGATGCAAGCCTCGGATAATGAACCCCCTCTTATAGTAATCACACCCAAAACGACAACGGACTACGCATTGAGAATTTGTACTTGGAATGTAAGAACGCTCTACACTCCATGTGCAACTCAGAAACTTAAATCTGTCCTCTCGGAGTATAAGGCAGATATTGCTGCGATCCAGGAAATACGATGGATAGGATCAGGAACAATGAAGAAAAAGAATTGCGACATTTATTATAGCTGTCATCAAAGATTGCATTCATTTGGATGCGGATTCGTCGTGGGAAATCGGTTTAGTTAGAAAATCATGGATTTCAAACCAATAAGTGATCGCCTGGCTGTGATCCGCATCAAGGCCATATTACAGAACAGAACAGAAGTAATAAATATGAGTAGTCTAGAAAGGAGGATTTCTACGACCTCCTGGATAGAGCCTACGGAGCCTGTCCAGAGTACGACGTCAAAATCGTACTCGGAGACTTTAATGCAAAAATTGGGAAGGAAAACAACATTTGGCGAATTAGTTGGAAAGCACAGCCTCCACGAAAAAACAACAGATAAAGGCTTCCGACTAAACGACTTTGCTGCAGTTCGTAATACGGTGATAAGTAGCATAAGGTTTCCAAGACGGCGATCTCCGGACGGTCGAACCACTAACTAATGTGCTAATCGGCGTAAGGCACGCATCCAACATCCTGAACGTGTGCACTTTCCGAGGAGCAAATGTCGACTCTGACCACTTTCTGGTAATGGCTAAGTTTAGAGCTCGAATATCAAAATACAAAAAAACACGCGCGGCCCCAATAAAGAAGTTCAAATCGGTTGCTTTAGAACATTGGAGAATGCCAGAGACTACAGTGAGCGCCTGAGCGAGTGACTGTCCGCCGCCGTCCTCCCAAATACTACAGATGTCAACACATTGTGGAACCAATATCGCGAAATAATAAAAAATGTAGCCGAGACCACCATAGGTTACCAGCCACCCCCGAAAAAGAACCCGTGGTATGATGATGAGTGGGTGATATTGAAAAGAGAGACGGAAAATGTACGTGTGCAGATGCTGCAACGGAAAACAAAACGAAAAGGAGAAATGAGAAAAAGACCCTGTGAAGGAAGAAAATAGCATCCGCAGTTTCTCAGCTCAAAGATCTAGAGGAGTCTCGGGCCATGAACAACACCCGACGTTTCTTTAAAAGGTCTAGCAATTTGCTTCTGGTTTCAGAACTGGGACACAAGCTCTTCGAAACAGTGAAGAAAACCTAGTCACCGAAGCACGTGGAATAGGAATTGTAGATGTTTTCAAGCAGCACTTCCAACAGCTGCTGAATGAGCAAAATGTCGAGCAAGATAATGACGAAAGAGAAGCAAGACCATTCAATGAAGTGCCAGTCCCAGCCCCCAGTAGAGAAGAGGTAAAAAATAACAAGTCCGCCGGGTTGGATGGCTTACACACGGAACTCTTTACACATGGAGGAAGTGTTTTGATAAACACTGACTGGTCGATAAGCTCCATATGCCCCATCTACAAAAAAGGCGAACCGATGATATGTAAAAACTACCATGGTATATCCATGCCATTTTGCATACAAAATCCTATCCAAAGTACTGTGTGAGCGTCTTAAAAATTTCTGCAATACAAATATCGGCACGTACCAGTGTGGTACAGGCAGAACAACGATAGACCAAATATTCATACTGAGGCAGAACCCGGAAAAGACCAACGAATTTCAAGTCAAAACCTACCATCTTTCCATCGACTTTAAAGCTGATTATGATAGCATCCACCGCCAAGAGCTTATGATGGCGATGTCTGAATTCTGGATCCCGAACAAATTGATCTAGCTGTGCCGCATGACGGTAAGCAATACGCAGTGCACAGTGCAAATGGGTAACAGCTCATCCGAGTTATTCCAAACTTGCGCAGGGTTTAGACAAGGAGACGAGTTGTCATGTGACTTCTTCGTGCATAAGGCAGGTGTGAGCACGGAGCGCACTATCTTCAACAAATCCAGCTTCTAGGCTATGCGGATGACATAGACATAATCGGTCGATCCAAGAGAGCTGTGCTTGAGGCCTTCACAGCGATTGAGGAACAGGCGAAACTAGTTAGTCTTGAAGTGAATGAGGACAAAACAAAGTACATGTTATCAACAAACAAAGCAACATCTGTCCACCGCCTAGGACAAAACGTCACTCTTGGTAGCAGCAATTTCGAGGTAGTTAAGGAGTTCACCTACCTTGGAACAAACATCAATCCGACGAACAACACCTTAGTGAAGATCCGAAAAAGATCAGCTGCTGCTTCGGTTTGGCCAAACAATTGGGCTCAAAACTCCTCACTCGAAAGACAAAGTGTCTACTATACCAAACTTTGATTTTACCAGTCCTACTCTAATCTCTCTAAGGGGAATTAATACTGGGCATTTTCGAGAGAAAAATTGTTCGACGGATTTTTGGTCCCGTATGCGACGATGGCGAATGGAGAAGAAGATACAACAGAGAACTGTATGCGCTGTACCAAGATATGGATGTAGTTCAGAAGGCCAAGAAAAGACGACTATATTGGCTCGGCCACATCGAGCGAATGGACGACAACGCTCAAGACAAGAAAGTCTTCTCAGCCCAGCCCCCAGGTTCAAGACGACAAGGAAGACCACTTAGTCCCGGTGACTGGAGAGTGCATGCGAGGGATCGTTTACCATGGAAGACTGCAGTATCTCAGGCTGAGACCCTTCATGGATTGTGAGCCGGATAAGTAAGTAAGTAAGTTACCTTAACAAAATCCGAGGATTTCTTTGATGAGTACAAGCTTTTGTTATCAGTAAAGTTCGGGTTTACAAGTCTGTGAGCTGATTACATAAATTAAAATATTGAATATACTCGTTACATAAAACTTGGTTGGCAATCCAAATCAATCATTTTAATAATATAATGTTATTAGTAATGTTTTTGAGACGCTTTTTCACTTGGAATCCGATAGTAGCAACGTTAAGCAATTAACTTATGTCATATTTTGAGAAAAAGCGATCTAACTTGGTGTCTTTGAACAACGAGAGACACTGGGTAATGGAAAGGAAGAAGAAAAACACAACTACCGAGTCATAAGCCATCTTAAAGTCATAAGCAATCTTTTCATACACCGGAATCATATGGAATCATTAAATAAACATTAAAAGAGCTAACTGTTGTCCAAGTTCATATGGTTCAATTTGCGAGCAAGTGCTTCTATGGGACCAGCTTTTTTCCCACTCGTACTGGGAAAAGAGTCCTCAGAGATCTAAACACACATAAATTCGATGGTCCGGATGGTTTCCCCGCTATTGTTCTGAAGATGTGTTCTTCAACGCTGACAAAACCACTGCGTAAGCTTTTTCATCTGTCCTACTCCTCAGGTCTCGTTCCAAGAGGATTGAAAACTGCATTTGTCCAGTCGATTCCCAAAAAGTCAAATCTTTCTCACTGTCTTATTAGCGACCAATTGCACTTATGTTCCTTCTTTCCAAGGACATGAAAACGCTGATTAAATATCAGCTTAAAAATATCTCGAAGATCGAAAGCTTCTGAATGACTAACAATACGGCTTTCGTTGCAATAGGTCCACTGGTGATCTCATGGTTTATCTCACCGAACAGTGGAACAGATCTTTACATCGTTTTTGAGAAAGTAAGATTATTGCACTTGATATTTCAAAAGTATTTGATAGGGTTTTGCATCAGGCCAATTAAAGAAAATGCGTACTATCGGTTTTCATGAATCCCTCCTTCATTGAATTAATAATTACCTTTCGGATCGTTCAATACAAGAAGTATTGGATGAG
Organism: Eupeodes corollae; assembly: GCF_945859685.1. Lineage (NCBI taxonomy): Eukaryota > Metazoa > Arthropoda > Insecta > Diptera > Syrphidae > Eupeodes > Eupeodes corollae. Next base: position 61,293,088 of record NC_079148.1, on the reverse strand, counting down.
TTCAAGTCTGAAAACCATTAAATAAATGCTGGTGTACCCCAGGGCTCTGTTCTATCTCCAACACTCTTTCTAATTTTTATTAATGATCTCCTGTCTGCCACATCTAATTCAATACATTGTTTCGCTGACGATAGTACTCTTAGCTTTTCATATTCGTTTTCAGATTCACACCTCTCTTCTTCGGATGTGAAACTGCAAGGACAAAATATGATAAGCTCATTCAACACCGACCCAAACAGCATTGTTCAATGGGATTAAAAAAAACGCGTTTAAATTAATGCTTCGAAACCCAAGGCTGTCTTGTATCGTTAGAGTGAGATATACCCCCATTGCTATTGTCCATGGATAGAACTTGCCCATCTCTGGGCTGGTGCTCCTGCAACTTACTTAAGCCTCCTGGAAAGTATTGAATGTAGAGCATTTAAATTGATAGGTGATAATGTCATCATAAGTTCATTTACTTCGCTTGAACATCGTCGTTAGGTCTCTTGTTTTTTACCGTTATATTAATGGCTTATGCTCTAGTGAAATAGCCAGTTGCATTCCTCCCCTTAAAATGATCAACCGTAATACTCGTGCTTTTAGGAATGCTCATCAGCATACCCTCGAGCCCAACTTCGGCCGTACTGTCAAGATTCGTTCTTTAGTCGTACTACGCGAATGTAGAATAACTTGCCACACTCTGTCTTTCCTAGTCATTGCCGATCTTGAGTTCCTTAAACGTATGGATGTTGTCTGATTGTTTACTGAACCGGTCCTAATTTGGCCACCAAACGTTCAAGAGTCCAGGGTCACTATGTCTACCGTTAAACGAACGTTAACGAACACTCATTTCGATGGTCGCCACGAGACGCCAAAATCTCCCCCTTAAAATTTAAAAACCCTATATTAAAACAATGTATGTAGTGATTACATAAATAAATGTACTTATAACACATTTAAATTTAATTCGTTTCGGAACACATTTTTCGTATTTTTCATGTCTTTTGTAACAGGCCTGTATTCCTACATTACTTACTTTTTATGTAATCAATTTTAACATCTTTTATCATTTTTTGTAGGTTTCCTTGGTTTTTCAAAAAAAAGTTCTCAGTTGAATTCTTCTAAAAAATCAACTAAAAACTACCAACAATATTTTGCATATGATGAAATTGTTTGATATCAAAATCTTTATTTCTGAATGAGATAATGAAGTCAAAACAAGTTTTTACCAATTTCAGTATCATTTCTTAAAAGTTTTTATTTCTTATATAAAAAATATACACATCGAATTTTTCTAATAAAACTAAGCAAATTTAATCCTTTTTAAGTCAATGCCTTTATTTATTTACGAGATATCGAGAATCTAACATCAAAAATTTTACTAAATATCGAAATATTTTCTCAAATATGAAATTAGATTTGAAGCCTTTAATTTTTAAAAAGATATTTAAGTCGAAAATCAATTTTTACCAACTTTTTAATATATTTTTTTGTTTTATTTCTGTAAGAAAATTGTCAATTCGATTTTTCTCAAAATTTTACCAGATATCAAAAACGTTATTCTTTGTTGCATAAATTATTTGTGGGATAAAATGTTTGGTTATAAAATATTTATTTTTTCTCTTTTTTTGTATTTGCAAGAAACTGTCAGTTGATTGCTGACACACTTAATAATATAAAATTTAATTCAAGTCAGTATTCAGTCAGTAAGAAATATCAAATTTTTAAATTCGAAAAATCAGACCGATTACAATAACTTTCTATGGAAAGTTACAAATGATTCACTTTTTTCTACACGAATATCTCAAGATCCCGAAATTATTTCTATTTAATATATTTTATTCTAGACATTTTAATTTTAAACAGAATTGACAAGAATTAAAACATATGAAAAGAAATCTGAAAACAATTATTTTTTTCAACTTTAAAATTTTAAAAACAAAGAAAATCATTGCCTCTTTAATGATGGATTTTAAGAAAGTGCTAACAATTACTGACAATACTGCTAAAAGTTGTTCTCTAGCTCAAAAACCTTGAATAAATATAAAGATATAAGCGTCAAACCCATGACAGTGTATTCACAATATAATTTTAAATATTTTATGTGCACCTGTAATTTTTAATTTAATTTTACAAAAATTAAGCCCGCACTAAAAAAGTGCTTAATTGATTTCACGTCTCAAATATCTCAACAGAAAACAGCTTTAACTTCAGTTATTGATTGCAAATGTTTTAATTTATATTTATTCTTTGAATATAAATTTAGTTTATAAACAAAATATTTTTTAAAATCACCAATTGCCCCTTTTTTCTTTTGAAATCCATGGTTTGCCACTATCTGGTTCTGAATGAAATGCAAATTGCTTTCATTTCTTTGATAATTTAAAATTTAATTTTAGGTTTCACCTTTCCGGAAAAATAAGAACTTTTAAAAAACGATTAAAATATTGACCGTAAGAGCATATGCAAATTTTCCAAGTAAAGACCATCCCGGTACATAAAAACACCTTTGTGTACTCTGTATTATAAAATTCCTGGTAGGTGCATACAAGCTTGAAATCAAATTGAGATTTTCAAAGCTTCCACCGACACAGTTTCCTCCTTTGTGACTTGAAAAATATATTTTTAAATTGCGGGTTTTGACAAGTGCAAAAACATGTTATTCGTTAAATCTAGTTGGCAATTAATTCCCCAATGCAGTCTTCGCTAACTTATCCAGTCTGCATATTATACAATCTGGATAAACAATTTAATGGCTTCTATTTTTGTGTTTGAAATTTCCTGCTTGGATAAAATATTTATTTTTATAATTGTTTCTTCCTCTTTTTATATCAAGGTCTCAGCTGTCTCATGTTTTTGCCAAACAATTTTGAATGGCTTCTTATGATCGATGGTATTTTAATTAAAACTTTGGCCTTTGTACGAGAAACCTATCAAAAGTTAATTCTCCAAAATGAATCATTTATTGTGTTTGCAAAAAAGGAAACAAAATACTAGACTCTTACATAATTAAACAAGTCCTTATACGAAATAATAAATAAATATGTAATGTGTATATAAATTCGAATATTTTATCTTTTCATTTCAGGATAATTAAACACAATCTGTGCTGCCATTGAAGAAATAAAATACAAGAAAACCGAACTTATTGTTGACCGCCCTTGGTTCTTCCCATTCCGTTGCGTTACGTTTCATTTTGTTCTGTTCGCGTTTGGCGGAGGAAGCAAATGGGGTTTTTCCCGAAGGACATCTTTGCCTTGAGTTCCTTCGTATTGGTAGACGTATGCCATGTGTCTATAGAATGTTGCCATCGTCGTCGTCGTCGCCAGCCAAGAGTGTGATATTAAAACAGCTCATGTGTTTAAATTAATATCTAAAAGACGGACACAACTATTCCCAGTAGATGCGGAATAAATTCATTATTCCTGGTTATTTTCACACCATCTGGTGGGCAATACTCGTGCACACACACCCTCTATAACGAACGGAAGGCACCTATCGGAGTCACACTAATGCGACAAAATGTACAACCGTTCGTGTCAATGGCCAAACTTTACCGACTGCAGCGGCAGTGGCAGCAGCGGCAGCAACAGCAATGGTGCCAATCTAACGCTGTTCAAGGATAATTTGCTGGACGTTGAATTTGAATTGGAACTCAATGAGACTGCGGATTGGCCATTGGAGCGTGTTGTTTCGATGGTCGTGCCTGTATTTTTCGGAATAATTGGATTAGCTGGATTACTGGGAAATGCCTTGGTGATATTGGGTGAGTGTTTTATGTACCGAATGTATATGTTCATTAATTTTGCTTCTAAGTTCATAGTTACCGTATTCTGTTCATATACGAGTATAGAGTAGACCTAGGGGAAAATTACTATCAAATTCATAAAACATGCATATTACACATGAAATACCTATTGGCTATTACCTTCCTACCAAATTTGTTCCATCTGAGTGCAATATTTATATTTCGGCTAATGCATACACACGGTGTCCGTGTATGGCCCCGTTAGGTAATATAATGTTATGAAGTGAGTAATTTTATATGATTTTGAATATTTTGTCAGGTAAATTTGATTACTTTGCTCATATACAGTTCTTTGAGATGTCATGTTAGGCAAATTTATTCATTTCGACAAAAACCTGAATTTGGAAATACGTTCGTTACAATATTTATTTCTGTCGTGCTTTGGCCTGAAAAAAAGTGAATACAGAGAAAGAATTTAATAAAATCCTTATTATTTTTGAAATAAAACCTCCTTCCACTGGTTGTCGGGTGTAAGCTCGTTCTTAATGTATCTAACGATGATGTACGACTATGGAATCCGTAGTTAAGGAGGTGGATGAAGTAAAAGTTCAATTTTTCTATTCGAAAGCTTATATATGAAGCTTAGCATATGAAGTTATTGTAATGGGTCCGATTTTTCAAATTGAAAATTTTGACATTTCTCGACGTTTCAAGGTCCCTAGAGTCGAATTAAAAGATTTTTAGATAGATGTCTGTGCGAGCTTGTGTACGTACGTCCGTACGTTTGCGACCTTTTTTTCGTCCTCCATAGCTCAAGAACCAAAAGAGATATCGACTTCAAATAAATTTTGTTATACAGATAATAAGGCAGAAAGATGCAGAAAGGGCTCTTAAGAGTTTTTTTTACCATAGCAGCTTGAAAAAAAAGGTAAACATTTTGGTTAGCCCTAAATATCTTACGAACCAAAAACGCTAGAGACTTGAATTAAATTTTATATAATATATTGTAACGTGATATCAAACAAGTATATTTTTTGAAACAAATCTATCTAACGGTTTTTTTATAAATAAAAAAAAACTGAAAAAAAATTGTCACCTCAAAAGTTTTACGACTAAAATCTGATTTCATTTCCAAAACAATTTTGTGCAACGAAAAATAGTGTTTTTGACATCTCATAAAATTTTGAGAAAAATCGAATTGACAGTTTCTCTTATAAAAAATAAAAATCTAAAAAAAAATTACTCGAAGTTAGTAAAAATTGAATATCGACTCAAATATCTTTTCAAAAACTTGAAATTTAGGCTTCAAACTTATTTTATCTTATAAGAAATATTGTTTTCAACATTTTGAAAAATCTTGAGAAAAATCGAATTGACAGTTTTTTTTACAAAAAATAAAAACCTAAAAAATAAATGAATAAAAGTTGGTAAAAATTGATTTTTGACTCAAATATCTTTTTAAAACTTTGAGATATTGGCTTTAATTTACTTTTATCTGTCAAAAAATATTATTGTCAACATTCACTAACATTTTGAAAAAAATCGAACTGACAGTTTTTTTTACCAAAAATTGAAAAGCGAAAAAAAAAATTAACGAAAGTTGGTAAAAAATGATTTTCGACTATAATATCTTTTCAAAAATTTTATATAATAGCTTCTGACTAATTTTTACTAATAAGAAATATTGTTTTCAACATTATGACAAATTTTGAGAAAAATCGAATTGACACTTTTCTTACAAAAATAAAAACCTTTAAAAAAAATGTATAAAAGTTGGTAAAAACTGATTTTCGACTCAAATATCTTTTCAAAAACTGTAGATATTGGCTTTAAACTACTTTTAAAAAATATTGTTGTTAACATTCAGTAAAATTTTGAAAAAAATCTAATCGACAGTTTTTTGTACAAAAAATTAAAAACCTAAGAAACATTAAACAAAATTTGGTAAAAATTGATTTTCGACTCAAATATCTTATCAAAAATTTGAAATATTGGCTTCAAACTTATTTTATTTTACAGAAAATATTGTTTTCGATATTCAGTAATTTTTATATTAAAAAAAAATAAAATCTACAAAAAATAGTACGCAAATTTGGTAAAAATTGATACGAGTACATATAGACAAACTTTTAAGCAAGACAAATCGACAGACGGGATGGGAAGTTATCAGTGTGGGTCGCATCCCAGCCTCTTTTTTAATATTTCTCCTAGCTTACTATTTGGTTGGATATTTATAGGTCCAATGCACAGTAGAAAATAAGGATACATTTTGGTTTAAAAATCTGTTAACAGTTTGTTTTCAAAGATGGGCCATTAAGAAAAACAAGTACATTGTTGGCCAAAACTAAAGCAACTTTTTTAATAAAAAAAATCTTTGTAATTTAAGTGCATAAAGATGCATACATTTCATTTCGCTAATAGTTTACAAAAATGTTTGAACTTTAAAAATCAAAATTATAAAAACAAAAAATAAATATTTTACTCCTTAAAAAATAACAATACAAAATGTCTTTTTTGTCTGGCCAAAAAAAAAGCAAATTTATTTACAAATAAAATAATCTATTTAAGAACGTGATTTCTAATCAATATTTTGTGGAGAAACCACTATTTTCGATCACTGCTCAGAATCTTCTAGGCATACTCTCAATAAGATTCGTGATAATAGTACTGAGGATACTATGCCAAGCCTCTTTGACTTGGGCTAAGAGGTCATTTGGAGTTTTACAGCTTTCGGGTACAATCTCCCTTAGATTCTCTATGGGGTTGAGATCCGGAGACTGTGCTGGCGATTCCATCACCTCAACAACCTTGGAATTTGTTTTGGATCGTTGTCATGCTGGAAAGTCCATTTAAGAGGAACATTCTGCTCTACGTAGGGCAGCATGATGTTTCCCAAAATGTCTTTGTCTAGAAAGTGATCCATTATCCCATCTATTTTATGAATAGTCCCAACTCCTGTCCAGAGAAGCATCCCCAGACCATGATGCATCCTCCTCCATGTTTTACGGTTCCTCTTGTATACAAAGGATCTAGTCCTTTGTTAATTGAACGACGAACACATTGCACACCATTAGAACCCTTAAAATTAAATTTGGATTCGTCAGAAAATAACACTGTGTTCCATTTGGAAACTGTCCAGTTTAAATGCTTGAGAAACCAATTTGAATTTCATCAAACTAAAGCGTCCAAGAGTTGATATAAATTCACAAATCATTAGTGTTTAAGAACTTCGTTTGATTTAGAAAGGCGCCAAAGATTTCAGCTTTTCGACTTAATAAGGGAAATAAAAACCTGGAATCTTTCGAACTGCAAAGACGGAGAAAAGCCCTAAGTATTCGCATTGTCCTTTTTTTAATTTTAAACCTTAATTTTTGTTGTTTTTAACTTTTCGTTAAGCTAGGATCACCACAAGTTTGACTTGGGAAAGATTTTTGCACATTAGATAAGAGTGTTAAATTACCAAAAAAGGACCCTAACTTTTTTCATCGAATTTCGATTGTCATGTTTCCAGCTTCACTGACCTTAACTAGACGTACAATGTACATATTATATTAAAAACGTTTTGATGAACGTTGCTATTTAAATAATTACCTGTAAATTGAATCGTAAAGATAAAACCTTGATCTTCTTTTGGCTATTCATATATTTGTATTTGTTCCTCTACGGATATTCAACAAACGTCCCGTCTTTCCAATGTATTTTCAAAGCATTTGATAGAGTTTTACTACAATTTCTCGAATAGAAAATGCGTGCTTTTGTTATTGTCGAATCTCAGCTTTGTTTGCTTAGAAGCTACCTTTCTAACCGTTCAATAAAAGCTGCATTGAATGGTTCCAAGTCTGAAATTTATAAAATAAATGCTGGTGTCCCCTAGCGCTCCATTTTGTCGCTGACTCTTTTCCTTATATTCATAAACGATCTCTTGTCTGCCAATTTTAATCCATTTAACAGTTTCGCTGACGACAGTACCTTGAGCTTTTAATATTAGTTTCTAGATTCACGTCCCCGTCCTTCGGATGTAGACTTTCAACGGCAGTGTATGATAAGATCAAAGAATTCCAATCTCGAAAGTATTGGATAGGATACAAAAAGGGCTTTGAAAAAGAGAGGCTATAGAACTTTAGCCGAAACATTAACATTCCTCGAAAACCGCCGCAGTGTACTGTCAAGTATTGAGGTTCTTTGTTAAACCGCACATCGAGAATGTGGAATTCTTTGGCCAACTCTGTTATTCTCTCCTGTTTTGATACTAAGAACTTCAAGACCGATGTGCACCGGTATCTTCTCTTCGATTCACTAGTTTAATAACGCTCTCATTGGGTTTAAGGGTAAAAAATGTTAAAGGTATTAATAACCCCTAGAGTGCTTGTAAATTAAAAAAAATACTGGAATGCGACCCACACTGATAACTTCCCATTCGTCTGTCTATTTTTCTGTTGCTTAAAAGGTTTGTAAGTTTTCGTGTTTTCGTAAAAAAGTTGCCAGTTGAATTATTTAAAAAAAAATTAAATAATAATAATAATAATAATTTTAATACCATCAATAGTTTTCCTCTGGTGAAATAGTTTCATTTAAATTTTTTTTTTTGTAAACGAGATTTTTAGTCCAAAACCATTTTAAACCAATTTTAGTAGCATTTCTTAAAAGTTTTTATTTGCCATATAAACAAATACAAATTGGATTAATGAAACTAATTTGAAGTCAATATCTTTTATTTTTTCCGAGACATCGAGAACCTAATATCAATTGTTAACAATTTTGCGAAGTGTTTTTTGTAGATTTTAGATTTTATGAAAAAATCGACTGTTGGATTTTTGAAAAAAAAAACGGAAACAATATTTCCTGTATGATAAAATTATTTTGAAGCCAAATTTTTTAATTTTTGAAAAGATATTTGAGTCGAAAGTCAATTTTTTGACAACATTTATAATAATTTTATAAAATTATATAATTTTTTTAACTCTTTTAATTATTTTAAAAAAAAAAGCTGTCAATTTGATTTTTGTGAAAATTTTACGGAATGAAAAAAGCATTTCTTGTAAGACAAAATTAGTTCTAAGCCAATATCTCAAATGTTTTGAAAAGATATTTGAGTCGAAAATCAATTTTTACCACCTTTTGTTAATTTTTGTGTAGCTTTTTTATTTTTTGTATGAAAACCGTCAATTTTATTATTCTCAACATTTTACCAGATGTCAAAAACGTCATTTATCGTTGCAAACAATTATTTTGGAGATGAAGTCATTTTTTTGTTCGTAAAATATTCAAGGTGATAAATATTTTTCTTATTTTATAAAAAATAACTTTGAACTATATATTAAACGACGGTGCCATTTCCGAAAGCTTCCGCAAAACCATCATTATTCCTTTATTCAAAAAAGGTGACGTAAATGACCCTAGTAACGAAAATCTTCACCGGAGTTATTCTTGACCGACTTTTAAACTGGACACAACAAAACAAACTACTCAGCGAGTTCCAAGCAGGCCTCAGGAAAGAATACTCTACTGTTGATCATATTTTCACCCTAACCTGCATTGCTAGATCCTATCTAGACAAGAGAAAGAAGATGTACGCATTTTTCGTTGATTTCAAAGCGGCTTTTGATTCAATTGATAGAGACGCCCTTTTTTACAAGCTTAGCTGTGAATCTCCCATAAAATGTTGACAGTACTAAGACGGCTCTATGAAAACAATATGACAGCGATATGGAACGATAACGAAGGATCCAATTGGTTTAAAACATCGACTGGAGTCAAGCAAGGATACCTCCTAAGCCCACTCCTGATCTCTCTTTTTTTAGATGACATCACATCGGCTCTTCCCGGAGTAATAATGTTTGCTGGTATCAACATCAAAGCGGAATCACCTCAAATGCTGCTAATGATAAATAAGCTTTAAATATATTGCGTCCTCTCGAACCTCACAGTCAATACCGACAAATCAAAAATTTTGATATTTCGAAATGGATCTGGTAGACACGCCAGAGAAGAGAGATGGACAAGGTCCCTTCTAGTTATAATTATCTCAAATCTTTCATTTAAGAAACACCTGCAGGCAAAACTAATAGAATCGAAACAAGCCATCAACTGCAACTGGAAGGGAGTGCTGGCAAAAAATATGTAGCACCAAGTGCAAAATATAAACTTTACGAAGCGGTGATGAGGTCGATCTTATGCTATGCTGGTTGAAAATCTTTTAAGATATTTCCTCAAAAAGATATTCTGGCTTTCTGAGCATACACCTACGTATATGCTGCACTTAGAGACCGGAGTCCCGCAACTATATATTTTCACGCTGAAGATGCATCTAAAATGTATTAAAAAAGTGTTGACACTTCCAAATCATCGACTACCTAATGCCATTGTGAGAGAGGTCACAGTTCTTAGTAGAATGGTCTCGTTTGGAGGTGCTACATAATGTTCAGTTAGTGGAAAGCGATTGGAGAAACTGGGACCAGACCTTCCAATATTGTTGGAAAAAATTGATGCCAAAATTTTCGAGAACTTTACGGAAAGAACTGAAGGCAGTGAATCACGTAACTTGTATAAGGCCTTGCAGCATAACTTTGGTGAAAACAACTATCTCCATGACAAGTATCCGCTCAAGACCATTTAAACTATCTTTAAAACCAGAGGAGAGCTGATACGGTTAAACTACCATATGGCCGTGAAAAATACACGGAGTGTACTCTTTGCAACCATAGAACAGTGGAAAACGTACTCCACTTCATAGGAATTTGCCCTGTTTTGTCACCAATCCGTTATGCGCATTAGGGAAAAAGCGTTCATAACCATAATAAAACTCTCAAAGTGATTAATGGATCAAACTGGAATGTTCTAAGTAGTTTCGTCTTAACTGCACAAAGATATAGAAACCAAATTCAGAATAAAGCTTTTTATTTTTGTATACACTAACTTTAAATTTAATCATAAGATATTGATACATTTTTTTTTAATTTATTTTAATTAAATCAATGAAGCCTTTCTATTTTTAAAATATGTTTAAATTTAATCTTTGTTTACATAATACTCTCTTTTTCGGGCTGATGGCACAGTAAATGCTCTAATATTGTGAAAAATCTAAAACAAAGACAAATTATTATTGTTAAATAAAATCACATACTACTACTAAAAAAACGCCTTTAGCGTTAATGGTTCGTTAGATATTTAGGGCTAACGACAATTCCACTTTTTCTCTAAATTGCTTTGGTTAAAAAAAAAATCCCACCTACTCAATTTTGTTGAGAGTCCGTTCTGCATCCTTCTGCATTGTAATCTGCATAACAAAATTTGATTGAAGTCGATATCTCTATTGGGTCTTGAGCTAAAGACGGCGAAAAAAACTTCGCGAACGTACGGACGTTCGAACATACATATATACGTACACACGCACGCACATACATCTCTCTAAGAATCTTTTATTTCGACTCTAGGTACCTTGAAAAGTCGAGAAATGTCAAAAGTTTAAATTCGGCAAATCGGACCGGTTACAATAACTTCATATGGGAATTTAAGAATCTAAAAACTCAATAAAAAAGTGCGTATACGCCGAGTATACCAAATAAATATTTGTATTTTTTTTATTTTTAAAGTAATACATTTGTCTCTATTTGTTTTATAATAAAGAAAAAATCATAAATTTACATAAACAAATACATTTATGGCTAACCGATATGAAAAGACATCTTCTTGAGAAGTTTTTTTTTACCAAAAAATATACATTTAAGCTTGACAAACTTTCATGACAACCCCTTTGTTAATTTTTCGAAAATAATATGGTGTATTTTTCTATACCACATTTCAATAGCTACCGTGCTTATGATCTGATGTTGCAATAATTTCTTAATCAAGAAAATAAATTTAATACCAATAATATACCTTGGAATGCTCTTAAACTTATTTCAACCTTTACGAATACAACAGAACGCCTCAAAGGAATGAATGCTAGTGACTTGTCAAAAATTCCACGAAACATAAAATCACGTCAATTGCTATAAAAATCTTCTATGCTTTTTCCACACATGCCTATCAACTTGTAATAAGAACGCCAGAAAGTGCACGAACATTCGTATTTCAAATAAATAAATTAGGCAGTCTATATTACTTACATCCTCAAAGCCAAAAATCCACAAAAGACTTGACTGCCAAATGAACTTTCATTCAATATTCGATAAATTTCCATTTTGATCATCAAACGAATTGGAATTTCCATTCCATAACGTGTGTATAATGATCCCGTATCATTCTGAAGCAATTGGCTTTTGAAATTCAACACAATCTCGAAAAGCACCGATTCCCATTTCTACGAAATAGCATAACTCACAATCGAATCTATTATTAGAAAGTCCGTTTCACCTGAATCGATGTAGCAATTTTGGATTAACGCTTATGGAATTATTAATGGCGTTTATGCATATAAAATTACCCCCATTCGTGATGCCATGCCGTTCGATTGTATTAAGCTAAGAAAACGTGCTAAGCTCTTAAGTCTTTGATTTAGTATGAGTGCTTGAGTACAAATATATGAGTGCATTGAAGACCACTAAGGATGCTCAATTTTCATTGATGTTTATTTAATTGATAAGAATGAAATAGTGCGGGAGTGTCTTTAGTTACAGTAATATGTATATAATTTTGTTGAATCAATTTAAGTTTTATTCTTGAAATAAAAACAGTTTTTAACCAATTCGCATTAGGTGTTTTTTTTCAATTTTCTTCAAGACTAAAATTTAAAGTAGTCCCCATAACATTTTTTTGGCCAAAAATCGATAAATTAAATTTTCTCAAAGAAAAGCCGATAGATTTTTTTAATTTTCTTCAAATCTGTTTTTCTCCATTGGACATTTTTCTATATAAAAATATATTAATACTGCTCCAGAAGAAAACCTACGATGGAACCGTTTTTTTGCTTTTAAGTTTTCTCATGAACTAATCAACCGATTTCAATAATTTTTTTTTCTGTACAAGTTCATATATGGTGCCCTAAAAATATTTGATAATCAAAAAAGTAATTGTTTTTATTTTTAATTTTTTATTTAAAAAAAATAAATCACGCAAAGACCTTTTCTCTCGATACGACCCAAGATGCTTTCATCTGCTTTTGTCATAGTCCATGCTTCTGCACCCTATAGCAGGACGGGGATGATGAGGGTCTGTGACACTCACGCTGGTGTTAGGTTGGAGTGGCTGTCCAGATGTCATTGACTCACCTTAAGGGTCCATTGTGATACCACTAACGAGGTTTCTCATGGGAGAGTAATGAACTTAAACAAACCATTTTTTACTTTTAATGATGTTAGAGAGACATTTTGTGTCAATCGTTGCCAGTTCACTGGTATTATCGAAGAAGGGATAACCGAGAAAGTTATTCCTTCTAATGGAGATTGCTGGACATGTACATAGAAGGTGTTGGACTGTTTCCTCTTCTTCCTCGTCCATGCAGCTTCTTCAGAAGTCATTTGTGTAGACCTCTAGCCTCAGAGCATGTCTTCCTATGAGGCAGTGTCCTGTTATTACTCCAATTGTAGAGCTTATACTTTGTCTGCTCGGGATATCAAGCCTTTTGACCGTTTTAAGTCTTTGCTTGGCCATATTTGCTTGGTTACTAGGCAGGTGGTACTTTGTGACCATCTAGCATTGGTTGATTCTAGAGCATATTGTTTGAGAAGATGTTTGCATGTAGCAATTAGTGTTAATATGTTATGTTTTTGTCTAACATTGGGCAGAAGTGTTCCGTTTTTGGCGAGCTCATCGGCTTTGCAATTTCCCGGAATGTCTCTGTAGCCTGGCCCCAAATGAGGTGGGTATAAATCATTCAGAGATGATAGACAATTGTGGACTATTTGAGAGTTTGTGAGACAGACGCGAGGGATATAAGAGCGGCTTGGCTGTCCGAGAAGACTCGTATATCCTTGCAAGATATAACATTTTCTTTGAGCCAGGATAGTGCTTCTTTAATCGCCATTCCTTCTGCCTGGAATGCACTACATTGATTGGGAAGCCTGTATGATAGACTGAGATTCAGTTGTTCCGAATAGATACCACTTCCAGCTCCGTGATCAGTCTTTGAACCGTCTATATAGAAGTGTACTGCATCGTTTTCCAGGGTTCTCTCACTTCCCAGGCATGAAGGGAAGGCATGGACACATGTAAGCTTTTACCGAATACCATTTTTGGGGTGGTATAGTCTAAGCGATCTGGGATAGATCTGAAACTGTCTAGAATAGTAGTATGTCCATTATTGTTACTGTTCCATTGAGAGGTGGCTCTAAGCCTGACACATGAGTTGGCAGCCACCTTTTTGGAGAAGATGTCAAGTGGTGTTAGGTTTAAAAGCAGTGCTGCGGTTGCTGTTGAGCGAAGTGCTCCTGTGATGCACATACCATAAATGAGTATCGGTCTGATTACCGAAGTGTATAGCCAGTGGGTTAGTTTTGGGGAGAAGCCCCATTTTGATCCTATGGCCTTTTTACAAGTAAAAAGCGCTACAGTAGCTTTTTTCAATATTTGCCTTCCAATTTATTTTTTTTGTCTAAAATGAGGCCCAAATATTTAGCTTGGTCGGAAAAGCTTAATGGTATTCCTCTAATCTTGGGTGGGCTAATCTGAGGAATTGTATACCTTCTCGAAAAGAGTATTAGTTCTTTTTTATGTGGATTGACGTCCATGCCATACAATGGTGAAATGATTATGTCTGAGCATTTTTGTAGGTCGGCCGAAATGATTCCGTGTGGTCGTGGAGATTTATATGGATCAAAGCTGTCTATGGCCCATTGTAGTTTTTCCCGCTTTATTAGATCAACTAAATCGCTTGTAGAAGCTTGAGGCTCTGATGTGGAAAGTGGATGTCTAATAACAGATTAAGAGATTCTTCATCTGTGATAGTCCACGTGCCTGCTTCTGTCTTTAAAGCACTTGGTATTGTTGGACTTTTTGAGAGAATTTTCCTGTTTCTCCAAGAAGACCTCTTACCCTTCCTTAATTCTTTTTTATTTTGCTTTAGAGCTTGTTTGTATAAGCCCCAGTCAGAAGGAGACTTAGTGTACTTATATCTGTTGAAGAGTTTGCGACAGCTCTTTCTGAATGGTTCTAATTCTTTATGCCACCAATAAGGTTTCTTTTTACCCTTTAAAATGGTTAAAGCGCATGAAGTTCACATTGATTCATTAAAGGCTTCGGCGAAATGATTCACAGAAGAGCTTTTAAGAAGGTTGTGATCAAGCAGTTGTGCTAGTAACTCCCTATATCGCTCTCAGTTTGTATAACGGTGATTGCGAAAAACCGTAGATGTATTTGCCACATCTTTGAGCTCAAACTGAATGTTTCTGTGCTCAGAGAAAGAATACTCTTTTGAGACATACCAGTTTGAAATCAGATTGTGGATCGAGTCAGAGGTAAGTGTAATATCAAGTACCTCTTTCCTATTCTTGGTAACAAAAGTATGTGCATTTCTAATATAACTTAGAAGTAGGTTATTGAGTAATCAAATAAGGACTCACCTCTCTCATATACATCAAGGCTTACCCATACCGTGTGATGGGCGTTAGCGTCCGAACCAATTAGGAGACCAACTTTTTTCGATTGTGCGTCCGCAATTACCTTCCTTAAGGTATCTCCTGAAATTGGGCTGTCCAAGATAAAAGGATATGAGCCAGTAGGTAGAAGTTTGAGACCCACGGCTCCTGTATCGAGACGATGTCTTCCTTGTTTCTATGCAATCGGAGTACCAGGTTGTTGATATCTGCGGTTATAGCGGAGTCCAGGGAGACAAAGTACTTAACAACCTCAAATTTACGTCTGTCGATGGTAATGTTTTGACCGATACGTCGATGTTCTAAGTCATTTCTTGACGACAGCATGTACTTTGTTTTGCCCTCATAAACTGCCTAACCCCTTCTTGTCGCCTCTGCCTCAATACTCACAAAAGCCGCATTGACATCACGCTGAGTTCTTCCGATTATGTCAATGTCATCAGCATAATATGCTAGTAATTGGACAGACTTTTGAAAGATAGTGCCACTAGTGTTAACGTTTGAGCTCTGCACTATTCTTTCAAGCACGGTGTTAAAAAAATCATATGACAGCGCATCACCTTGTCTTAAACCTTTTTTGACATTGAAAGGTTCTGTTAAGTTGTTTCCAACTTTATGGACCAGCGTGAATTCTCCATGGTCATCCTGCACAAACGGAGTTTGTTTGGCAGGGATGCCAAAACTAGACATGGCTCTATACAGCTCGTTTCTGTAGATTTTGTCATATGCGGCCTTGAAATCGATGAAAAGATGGTGGGTGTCGATTTGGTGTTCTTGGGTTTTTTCCAGGATCTGCCGTAATGTGAATATTTGATCAACTGTTAACTGCATGCTTTCTTCCGACCTTATCTTACAGATAAGTTTGTGCATGCTCCTAACCAACTTATCTCCAGCTGCTTTAAAGAGCTCGACATTCAAGCCATCTGCTGCAGCGGCTGTATTAGACTTCAGCTTAGATATGGCAATCTTTACTTCGTCTAAGTCTGGAGGACGGGATTTTTGGCTTTCGTTGTCTATGTTGAATGGATCATCCTGCCTGACAGCGGAATTCGGTTCTTCGTCGCCGTTATACAGTCTGCAGAAGTGGTCCTTCCATATCCGCTATGATTTTTCCACTTTCGTCTTTGCAGCCTTCGGTCCTGTGAATTACGTTTCACCTGTTTTTCACCCTTTTTTTTCCTTCTGAGAAGTCGGCGTTCCTCTCGACTCTTCTGCTCATAAAGCTCACGAACAGCTCTCGTCCTTTTATGCAGCGCCGCCGCTTTGTGTGCCTGTTGTTTGGCTGCATTTGCCTGCCGACATTCCTCATCAAACCAGGGGTTCCTTGTTTGTGGCTGTTTGAAAACTCAGCACATCAGAGGCGGCTTCTCTGATTGCATCTTGGCAATGTTGCCACTGGTTTTCGATACATTGTGTTGGCGGCAGAGAACTTCGAGAGAGGTTACTTGTAACTCGGTCGGAAAAGGATTTGGCGATCTCTGGCGGTTGTAGCCGTTCGACGTTGTACATTCTCCCAGCACCTCCCTATTTTTCCTTGGGTCTGGAGATCCGAAGTGCTATCTTGACTACAACGAGGTAGTGGTCCGAGTCGATGTTAGCTCCTCAGAAAGTTCGTACATCCATGATGCTGGAAGCGTGTCTGGCGTCGATCGCAATATGGTAAATCTGGTTGATGGTAGATTGATCTGCAGAAGTCCAAGTTCCTTTGTAGATGTTGAGGTGCTAGGACACTGCTCATATATTTTGTCTAAAATCTCGAAGAATATATATTTGGTGTTGTCGTCTTTCTCTTCTGTGGGGGCGTGCGCTCATTTCAGGTTAATGTTGCCGAATTTAGCCTTGATTAAAGTCTAAATACAAAATAAGTTGTAATGTTCTTTGTGGAATGTCTCGGCAAGGACCGACGGGTTATATCAGCAATATTTTCAATTGTTCATTAGCTTTGAAAACTGTTACCGAAAAATTTGCACCGATTTTGTAGGGAATTTTAACTATTTCACTACGAAGCATGTATTGTTCCATTTGTAATAATAGCATTGTTTGTCAAAAGACGAAAATTTCCAAAGTTATGGTTGGTTGTTACATTTATTGGAAACTTTTTTATTTAGCTGAGCAGTTCTGAAGTACATTTTTAATAGCCATCAAAAAAACAAAAACATTTAAAAACTCTGGTTCTGTGGTTATGTGCTTGCAATTAGCCGTACTTTTATTTAGGGGTGATTAATAAGTTTAATTTTGAGAATTCCTGATTATATTTGATTTACTATCATGTGAATAATTAATGCTGGCTTTTAGATTAAGTGCCTCCCAAAAATAATTTATCAACCACCTTAGCTAATTTGAATACAAACATAACAGAATTGTCATTTTTTATTCTTAACCTTTGTGGTTAACAAAGCAAATTTAAACAAATTAGACCTTTTAAATTAAACAAACAAACTCAAGATGATATCAGACAGCTTCAACTTCAACTTCATATATATTGGTTGTATCTATTTACTATCACAACAAATCTCATATATATGACACTTTCATAATCGAAACTTAATTAAAAACAAGCATCCTCTTAATCTTGTGTAATATTAACCTCAAAACATACCACCTTCAGTCTCGTTTCAGAATTTTCAACGTAAGTATCTATGAACATATAATATTGCCATATACTTGAAATGTAAACAAGAACATCCCTAACCAAAAACTAATTTTGAAGTATCCCCAAGAACATCCTTTAATGGCAAACCATTTCCGTTTGTTTCCCTCTGGATGTGGAGTGTGTAACATCATAATACATATAATATATGTATGTGTGTATTGCATAGAGAGAAGACCAATTTCGAAAAGTGCTGGCTCGTGTGAAGTGGTACATATTTAAAGATTGTGTTAAGGTTTATATTTATCCTAATATCTACCTTCCTTTTTCTATTCTATGCATTTATTTGTAGATTAGAAAATTCACTTTTAGTAAAATGGCCGAAACATTAAACAGGGTGCATCTTTTTTTTAAACGTTGAATCTTTTTATATTTTATTTAAACTTTTGTAAATATTTCCTTTCTCTTTGTTTTATACTGAATGCTTTTTGTCATTACCATACTTTTTTTGAAAAACAGATTTAGAATTAAATTAAACTTAAAAAAAAATAAAACGCAAACTATGTAAGTTTACTTAAAGGGACGAGTTGGTAACCTTAAATCTATAAACATACCATTTAAGGACTGATGTAATGGAGTTATATAGGGGCTAGTTAGTGGATAAGAGTAGGAACTAAAGAAGACACAGAATCAGCAAACCATCCTTGAAGCTTACTGATTTTTAAAATACTTTCTACTGCAAACATTTATTTTCTGTTATCATTTTTCATGACATTCAACTTTCAAATATTGCAGGAGCCAATTTTGTCAAAACATTCCAGATGAATTCTTCTGATCTGAGTATTTAATATAACAGCTACAGGGCCGAACTACCCCACCTTTGGTGGATTCTCTACATATGGTTAGGGTGAAGTCAACAGTAACCTACTGTGTAGGAAAAAATGTTGAAAAATATGCCAATTACTTTTCAATAGAAGTTTCCAAGTCCAATTAAAAAATGTTTAAGTGAATGGACATGGGTTTATTTTCTATTCGAGGAATTTAACAAAAGGTATTTCGTTGACGAAATTGATATTTTAACCAACAGTAAAATTTTGTTTTTGATTGAATTTGTAAGAATAAATAAATATGTAGTATCCGTAGCATGATGGTTAGTGCGTTGGACTGTCATGCAAGAGGTCTTGGGTTCAATCCCTGCCTGAGCCACCATAATTTAAAAAAATAATTTTCGCGGGTACTGCCTCTTGCGAGGAATTGACAAATCCTTCAAGAGTAATTCTTGTCATGAAAAAGTGCTTTCTCAAACTAGCCGTTCGGATTCGGCCTTAAATTGTAGGTCCCTTCCATTCCTGACAACAGTACTCGCACACAGGAATGGTTGAGAGTTGTAAGTCACTAGGCCCTAGTTCACAACGGACTGTTGCGCCACCCCATTTGATTTTTTTTTTAAATAAATATGTATGTATGGGGCCAGATGAAATAAGACATTTTTTGATATTGATTAAATACCTTGAACGACTTTTATTTCATATTTTTATTTCGGTTGATTGATGTAGAATTTCATGAACTGAAGAAAATTAGCTTGCGCAATTGAAATTTAAGTGACCAAAAACCTATATAATTTTTGGTTACAGGTTATACTGGGTTATCCATTTTGCGGTTTCAAAAGTAAACGTCAATAAAACACACATAAAATAATTTTTGTATGATATCAGCTTCCTATAGGAAGTTATTGTAATGGGTCCAATTTGTCAAATTGAAAATTTTGACATTACTCGACGTTTCAAGGTCCCTGGAGTCAAAATAAAATATTTTTAGAAAGATGTCCGTACGTCCGTATGTGCGTATGTCCGTACGTTCACGACGTTTTTTTCGTCGTTAATAGCTCAAGAACCAGAAGTTTGAAAAAAGGTGAACATTTTGGTTAACCCTAAATATCTTACGAACCAAAATCGCTAGAGACTTAAATTAAATTTTATATAATATATTGTAAAGTGATATCAAAGAAGTATATTTTTTGAAAAACATCCATTTAACGGTTTTTTTTATAAATCAAAATATTGAGAAAAAAATTTTTACCTCCAAAATTTTACGACTAAAATATTATTTCATCTCCAAAACAATTTTGTGCAATGAAGAATAATGTTTTTGACATCTGATAAAATTTTGAAAAAAATCGAGTTGACAATTTTTTTTTATAAAAAATAAAAATCTAAAAAATACATTACTCAAAGTTGGTAAAAATTGATTTTCGTCTTGAATACCTTTTCAAAACTTTGAGACATTGCTTTAAACTACTTTTGTCTTTCAAAAAATATTGCTGTTAACATTCAGTAAAATTTTGAAAAAAAAATCGAATTGACAGTTTTTGTACAAAAAATTAAAAACCTAAAAAAAAAATTAACAAAAGTTGTTAAAAATTGATTTTCGACTCAAATATCTTTTCAAAAATTAAAAATATTGGCTTCAAACTTATTTTATTTCACAGAAAATATTGTGTTCGATATTCAGTAATTTTTATATTAAAATCCAAAAGTCCGTTTTTTCATAAAAAATAAAATCTACAAAAAATAGTAAGCAAATTTGGTAAAAATTGATACGGGTACATATAGATAAACTTTTAAACAAGACAAATCGACAGACCGAATAGGAAGTTATCAGTGTGGGTCGCATCCCAGCTTCTTTTTTCTTTTTATTATAAAGTTTAAGCGTCTACATTATGTGTGAAAATACTACATTGTTTAAATGACCATGCGAATTGTTGCAAGCATCGATTCTTTTAAAGTAAGTTCCAACTACATATTAAGCGGTATCTATGGTATAACTTAACGAATATTGGTTTTTAAGTGTTCAAGAGCCAAAGATTTATCTAAATAAACGTGGTTTTTGGCGTAATCCTACAAAAAATGTCCAAACCGTGTCAAATCGAATGATATTGGTGGCCAGTTGATATCGCCACGAGAAAAATTAACGCGGTATCTCTCTCATATTGTCCAAGTCATATTTTCCACCGACAGACACAGCAACACCAATAAATTTTTCATATAACCATAACGCTCGGAATTAACGGTGGCACTCGTTTCATCGTGGTTTTTAAAAAAATAAGGTCCATTCACACCCCCGGACCAAAGAGCGCACCAAACAATGACCATAATTTTATTTTTAGCATATCCACCGAGTGAGAAATGTGCTTCGTCGCTGAAGAAAATTTTGTTTGATCGCCGTCCACCGCCTGTTATTCAAACACCCATTCGACATATGAACGACTTTGTGAATGATGAGCTGGCTTTAGTTGTTGAAAAAGCTGGACTTTGGATACAATCGTAGATCCAAATACAAAATACAGCACAATGTGCAGTAAGACAGTCCTTCCTCCTTAAAAGGATGATGAATTGACACATTCGGGTCTTTGGAAACGCTTTCACTTACAGCAGCAATATTTTCAGTGGTACGAGCAAGACGATGCATGATAAACAGGCCTAACAATGTCTGTAAACAATCCAGTCTCTTCAAATGTCTTTACAATATTGCCAATTGCTTGTGTAGTTGGATAATTATGTAAACCATAATCTCCTTTTAAAGCACGATTTGTGCCTATATCAGAATCATCCTTTTTGTAGTAGGTTTTAAAAATTTGTATGCGTTGTGCTATAGTTAAGCGATCCATTTTCATAAATGTAAGACTTTCAACTAAAAAGAAAAATTGGTTAAACAAATTAATTTGACAAATGTCGAATTCTTGCAATGAACTTTTGAAACCGTAAAATGGATAACCTATTATGATGTTTTTAAGGTAATGGTTTTGGAAAAGTTTTTGTATTACCCTTGGCATGATAGTTAGAGCATTGGACTGTCATGGCAGAGGTCTTGGATGTCCTCTAAAGTATTTTTCACGGGAACTGCCTCTCGCGCGGTATTGTAAAATTCTCTAGGAGTAATTCTTGTCCTGAAAACTGCTTTCTCAAATTAGCCGTTCGGATTCGGCTTATAAACTGTAGGTCCCTTCCATCTCTGACAACATTACTAGCACACAGGAATGGTTGAAAGTTATAAGTCACTAGGCCCTGGTTTTTCATAGACTGGTGCGCCACCTAATTTATTTATTTATAATTTTATACTCCCGCTACTTTCCATAAGAAAGCCTTAACCAAAGTTTTTTACTATTATTTTCAATAAATATTTTAATTTTTTTTCTTAATAATATTACTTTTTGTAAAGATTCATGCAAATTTAACACAACAATTTATGATCTTCAAGAGAAATTTTGAATTAAAAAAATTTAAACATTATCAAGTAATGACATTTAAGTGATAGAGAGCTTCAAAATATGTGTCTCGTAATTATGTACGTCTGTCTTTCATTTAACTTCATTCTTTATTGAGCCTTTAATTAACATATTTAGTTTTTATTACAATGTTTTATTTTTTTTAGTTATCTACAACTTACTGAACTATACAACTCCCTTATCAAACGGCTTCTATTGAAACGCAAGCAAACCGAAGAAAGTAAGAATTATAAACCATTCCATTAGTTTGTTAACTACAAGAAACAACAATCTTATGTCTACCGAATGACTCTCTCATTCAATAACAAAACCTCAAACGATCCTAACGTTATTTTTACCTATTTCAAACAATCTTTTACTGATGACTCTTTTATTCCCAATGCTTCCTACTTGGTCCTATTGAACGACCTCAAATCGTGGAAAATAAATTAAATCAACTTAATGATCTTTAGTCTAATCCTAATTCACAATCCCAGTACACGAAAAGAGCTTAAAGGGTGATGTTAACAATAATTATCGACCCATTGGCAAGCTTTCTTAAACACACTTTTTTGAATGAAGCTAATTTTCAACAGCAAATCTTTTATGTCCCCCAGCATGGTTTTCTTAAATGTAAGTCTTTTAACCTCTCTGCCTTAGAAAAAGGTTACAAATTCTATGTTTTCAGCTGAGCATTTGACAAAATCTCCTATGGACTTATACTTTGCTAATATTCCATTCTTGGTTTTGAACCCACATATTTACCAAAAAAAATATGTCACGTCGTTCGTTTTAAATTTGCCAACTCATGCCCTTCCTTATCTTCTTTTGGTGTTCCCAAAGGTCCTGTTTTATTCATTCTTACAATCAATGATATTAAAAGAATCAGAAAGAATTCTGTTATCACAATATTTGCAGGTGATACAACATGTTTCAAGACATTTTCATCAAAACATGACTCTTCTCTTATTCTACATGATCTTGACTTAATTTTTAACTTGGTAGCTAAGATCTTTAGATTGTTCTTGGCAAAAAAAAGGATTATTTAATAAGAAATACGTGTGTACCATATTTTTTCCCACAAAACAAATTTAATGTTTTGTTTATAAAATCGTTTTAATTCCAAATTGTTGTTGAAGGAATTGTTAAAAAAAGAATCATAAAGATATCGTAGAAATAATTATAGCTCTGCAATTAGCGGTTGCCACATTGACAAAAAGCACGAAAAGCCCTCGATATAATTAATTTTTTAAAAAGGAATTAATAATTTTTTAATCACATAAAGTTCCTGAACAATGATTAATAATTTTAAAAAGATTAAATAGAAACACAATTTAAAACCATCGTTTTATATCTGAGAGAAATTTTCCAAAATTCTTAAATTTTGACAACATCAATTTCGTTCAATAAACTTTTAACTTGATGTTCCGATAAAAAGTCTTTTATGAATACATTCCATCTGATTTCTCTAAGAATGGTTCATTTTCCCAAGAAATATTTTCTATTTCTGTAAGGTTGCACATATTATATTCCAGCGGTAAATTAGGCTTATTTGGGACGAAATTTAAATTGAGTATTTCACTTCGTAGTCTGAACATTAAAGAGATCACATGGACATTATTGGAATCCTGAAAATGGGTTTTCGCTGGAAGATTATGATTTAATCAGCGAGAAGTTGTTCTCCACAAGGAATTTGACGCTTCAAAAATATATATTATTTCTTATTAACCCTTAAAATAACTTCGTACAATATGTTTTTTGCTGCTAATAAATCCTAGATGGGTATATTAAAATTAATTTTACATTCCTCAGCAATGCCTTGACACTTTTGTTACCAACTTTTTTGATTTTGTACCGCTTTTATGACCACTCTTTTTACTATCCGTGGATCATTTACTTTAAAACCTTTAAACAAAAAGCCCGCTTGTGACTTCAATGTTTTTATAAGCAGGGAGAAAGAAACCTTTCCAGCATGATGACTTTATTTGTAGTACTTTACAGTAGATGAAATATATTTATACTTTTACATCCCCATACCTGCGATCTATGTAAAGGGATGCTTCTGGCCACTGGTTAAAAGACTTTAAGCTTGCTTCTATGCGTAATAAACTTATTCATGACGAATTATTTCCATGTCATATTAATAGCAGTTTTAGCTTTAACCAATTTTTCCTTAAAGTGTTTATTCATATTTTTTAACTTAATGCCAAAATAATGCATATATTCAATAATTGCATCGTTTGATGCATTACGTCCACCATCACATTTAATAATCAAAACCTTTGGTTTATCAATATTAACTATTAAATTTCATTGCTGGCAACAATGGTTAACTCTGATAATCATGAGCTGCAGAGTTTCGAGGAATGAGTAAACATGACTATATCGTCTTCGAGCAGCAGTACTTAATCCACATCCCTTCAAAATCGAATCCATCCAGCTGGTAGACTTAAAGGTCGTCTATGAATAGTGGAAACAAACTGGGGCTTAATGTTCAATTTTTCCTCACTTCCGATGAGGTTTTCGAATCAGTCAGAGAGTTCTCCTCCTGTTGACACTGCCACCCTGGTTGTCTTTGAGGATTTCAAAAACACGATCAAATAAATGATAATTCAATACTATACAGCTTAAAAAATAGTGCAACTTGATCGACTGTATCAAAAGCTGCTTAAAAATCAATACAAAAAACACATACAGATTTTTCCTTTGATGCAAGAAATTCTCCGCCAAGGTCCTGAATAAAAAATCATACATCTTTACAGCCTAATTCCATGAATAGCTCATAAATTTGTCTGTTACGTTTACAATGATATTTATAAGTTTCTTACATTTTACAGAATTCCAATCAGTTAAAATTTTAGACTTCAGCAAATTAAATTACAATTGAATGTTCTGATACACAGAAGCATACGCAATTGCTTATAACAATCTGAGGTACAGTTTTTTAAACAATATATAATTTTGAGCCTGGTTTACTTAAGAGCAGTTTTGTGTGGTAAAATATTGTTCAACTTACATGAGTAACCGCTTCAAACATTTTCATAAATTCACTGAGCATGTTTTTCATACTCGTTAAGTAAAATTCTTCTAGCTGCTTTTTCTAACTTGAAAACAATATTTCCTTTTCAAATTTTTGATTTTCATAGTTTGTGTTTATGCTTAAATATTAAATATATTCAACATCTTCTTATATTCTAGTCAAAAACAAGAGTTTGGTAAGTATTAATACTGCCATAAATCTAAACAGAGAATATTGATAATTTTCCGAATTTAACATCATCTAAAAATTTAAAAATGTTAAATATCTTTTGGCAGATATTATTTTTTTTTAATCAAGAAAGGAAGGGAATGTTTCTAGGTTGCTTATAGCGACTTTTCAATTTTCTCCAAGTCTCATTCAGAATCTCTCTTTTTGAACAAAAATGTACTGTAATACTATCGACAATTTTTATTCACTTCAATATTTGCGTGTTCTTGGCAAAAATATCAGTCATGATGTAAGATTTTACACGTTTACAAACTCTTCTATGCAGATAAAATTAAAATCAGGATGCAACTGTGGAAAGAATTTTGACGTTTGCTTAAGTTTCAAATATAAATGTTTAGCCTTTTACTGTTTGGTGCACTTTTTGAGAAATTATGTTTTATCTCCAACGAAACTGACGCGAAACAAAAATGATACAGAACTACAAACGCCTGTCGACACCATTTTTATAAGAACCCCGTGTTTCGTATTTGTTGGTATGATAGAAAGCTCTCCTTAGCTAAAGTGTTTTTTAAGCGTCAGCATAGGGTCTGTAAGTTGTCTAATTTTAGTAACAACTGATTGCATAAGTTTTCGCACAGTAATACGATAAAAATGCATATTT
The DNA here is from genome assembly GCF_945859685.1 of Eupeodes corollae. Classification (NCBI taxonomy): domain Eukaryota; kingdom Metazoa; phylum Arthropoda; class Insecta; order Diptera; family Syrphidae; genus Eupeodes; species Eupeodes corollae. Next base: position 61,267,104 of record NC_079148.1, on the reverse strand, counting down.
TTATCGCAAAGATTGCGACTGAAGAGAAGTTTGAAAATGAGATTGAAAATAGAAACGGCAATCAAAGAATGAGATTTTAAAAGCACGAGGAAGACAATTTCTTGACCTGTTCTATAAATTTGGTCTTAAAATTTTAAATGAAACCTCCACATCAGATAACGATGATGAATTCACATTTGTGGGAAGTCAAGGTGGGAAAGTCAGTAATAGATTACATTTTAGCTGGAGGAGCAATGATGGAGCGTATACTAGACTTAATAGTAGACACTATACCATTTTCGGAACATCAGTATTGTTTGCCGGATCCTGAAAAAAGAAGACCCTCTAAGCTGCACCAACTATAGAGGAATCAGTCTACTTAACATCGCCTGTAAAATCTTCTCTGCCGTAATATGTAAAGGTCTAAATCGCATCGTCAACAGCCTGATAGGTCCTTATCAGTGTGGTTTTAGACCAGGAACGTCCACAGTTGATCAAATATTCACATTACGGCAGATCCTGGAAAAAACCCAAGAACACCAAATCGACACCCACCATCTTTTCATCGATTACAAGGCCACATATTACAGCATTTACAGGGACGAGCTATATAGAGCCATGTCTAGTTTTGGCATCCCTGCCAAACTCGTCCTCACTCATGAAGGTTGGAAACAACTTAACAGAACCTTTCGATGTTAAAAAAGGTTTAAGACAAGGTGATGCGCTGTCATGTGATTTTTTTAACATCGTACTTGAAAGAATAGTGCAAAGCTCACACGTCAACACTAGAGGCACTATCTTTCAAAAGTCTGTCCAATGACTGGCATATGCTGATGACATTGACATAATCGGAAGAACTCAGCGTGATGTCAATGGAGCTTTTGTGAGTATTGAGGCAGAGGCGGCAAAAATGGGTTGAACGGTTAATGAGGGCAAAACAAAGTACATGCTGTCGTCTAGAAAGGACATACAACACCGACGTTTTGGTCAAAACGTCACAATTGACAGACGTAACTTTGAGGTAGTCAATGACTTCGTCTACCTCCGCTGTAAACCCAGAAAACAACACCAGCGCTGAGATCAAACGCAGAATAACTCTTGCTAACCGCTGTTTCTTTGGACTAAGAAAGCAATTGAGTGGTAAACTCCTCTCTCGAGGGACCAAAGTGTTGCTATATAAGACCCTTATCATCCCCGTCCTGCTATACGATGCAGAAGCATTGACTATAACAAAAGCGGATGAAAGCAATTTGGGTTGGTTCGAGAGAAAAGTTCTTCGTGTGATCTACGGTCCCGTATGCATCGAAGGGGAGTGGAGGAGAAGATGGAACCACGTCTAAGATGTCTGGGTCACGTAGATCGCATGGAAACCAATGATCCGGCCCGGAAAGTCTTCGAATCCACACCCACAGGACAGCGCAGTAGAGGAAGACCGCGGATCAGGTGGCGCGCACAAGTGGAAGGTGACCTCACCCGACTAGCACAATGCAAACAAATTTATCAGATTTTTGTAAAACCGTGAAGAGACTGAATAGAAATGAGTATAAAATGGATAGAGACTTAACACATGACGTTTTTTTTTCCGCATTTTAGAGAGCTTTTGAATGCATTACCCGCCAATGCAACATTATCCTATGCAGAGCCATGCACTGAAAATGGTACACTGGATGGGATAAGAAATACTGAAGAAGTTTTAAATACTTTTAGAAAAAAATACAAAATTTAAAATCTGCTGGTTCCTACGAAATTTCAGTTGAATTCTACAAGTACGGCACCAATGAGCTGATAAATAATATTACTTGGGAGTTTAACCATATTTTGAATAGTGGAGCTATAAAAAAGGGGTTTAAGGAGTTCTTTATCTTTCCTATCCACAAAAAAGAAAGTCATACAAATCCAGACAATTATCGTGGAATTAGTGTTTTGAAAGCTTCGTACAAAATTTTTACGGCGATTTTTCAAAGACGACTTAATTTGTGGGCTACACAAAATTATTTATTGAAAGAGTTTCAAGCAGGTTTCAAAGTCGGTTACTCCACGGTTGACCAAATTTTTGCCTTTAAGAGCATTGCTGAGAACATCCTACGAAGAAAAAAAGAACTTTATTGTTTCTTCGTGGATTTTAAAGCAGCGTTTGATGCGATGGACAAAAATGCTTTAGGGATGACCAGGAAATTCGGTAAAGTCTTCAAAAATATATACAATGGTACTTAAACCGCGGGGTCGGTTTGGAATGGAGAGGAAATCTCAGAATGGTTTCAGACTGAAACATGCTTCCGTCATAAATGTGCGTTTAGTCCTCGTTTATTTGCCCTCTTTGTGGATGACCTAACCGACAACAATGGTGGTGGAGTGGAATTTGCCGGGACAACGATTAAAGCACTATTCTATGCCAATGACATTGTGCTCTTGTCTAATTCACCCCAATCAATGCAGCTAATGATAAACCAATTTCATAGGTACTGTGTAACGTTTAATCTGAAGGTCAATTTAAGTAAATCTAAAATAATGATATTCAGGAACGGAGATGGAGAAATTGGTCAAATGAAAGATGGAGCTATGGTTCGAACTTGACTGAGGTGGTGAGAGAATTCAGTTATCTAGAAGTGTTACAAAGAATTTTAGTATAGAAAGACATCTTAATGAAAAACTTATGAAGGAAAAAAGTTCAATTAGAACTTCCTGGGCAAAGTGTTTCTCAAACAAGGACATAGCACATAGTAGCAAATTTTGTGTTTTTGAAGCAGTGTCAAGGTCTATTATATGCTTAACGCAGCATAGGTTTCGGGATACAAACAGTACGAAAGTGTGGAAAAACTGCTAAGATTCTTTATTAAAAGAAAATTTCTCTCCTCTACAAAACACCAAATTACATGGTTTTGCTGGAAAATGGACTATCACCGCTTTTTATTCAAACCTTAAAACTAAATATAGAAAGACTACATCATTAAAGTTCTACAAATGCACAATGAAAAATTACCAAAGAAAACAGCCCTCTATCCAATCAATCAAAGAAGTAGTAGATACGCAGAATGGCCGGGTGGATTGCAGGTTAAACTATATCAATTAATTGAAAAAAAAAACAACTCTGTCATAACCTTGGTTTAAATAACTATTTAAGAGATGAGAACAGTGTGGAGGTTATTTCTATGATGCTGAGAGATTCGAGAAGAACTCCTAAGCGCAAATGATAAGTAATGCACAATCACCAATAACTCACAATCGTAATTAGATAAAGACTTTAAAATTAGATCCAAATAAAGCTATTGTTATCGTTTATTACTAAGAAATGGCCATTTGAACTTGACTCGATTTGTTTCTAATCAATGCCTGTTAGAATGGAGCCTTGTACTGACGTATTGTGAACGAAAATAAAACACGGATTTGTGATTGAATTTTTAACCACCGAAAATGTAAATCCAACAGACATTCATCGTACGCGTACATTGAGTCACTGAAAAAATTGAGGAGACTAGTGTGTCGCGTTCGAGGATCAACTGACACCATTTTGTTGCTTTACGATAACGTCCAACCCCACACATCAAATGCAATCAGTACCGCTCTCAAACAGTTGAAATTCGAGGTTCTTTGACACCTACTGTATTCAAAAGATTTGGCACCTTGTGATTTCCACTTCTTCTCAGACCTGAAAGTGAATTCAAAGCCATTCATTTCACGTCGGACGAAGAAGTCAAGAAAGCAGTGAAGTCTTGGATAAAAGAAAGACCAGCTAGATATTTCACTGACGGTATGAATAAACTTGTGACTCGTTGGGAGAAGTTTTTACTAAAGGCTGAAAAATTAAGGATGTAATACCATTTAGTCGACTTCTTCTTCGTCTTAGAAAAACAAACAAAAATCGCATAAAAATCCAAAATTTAGTAAAATAGTAGGTTTTTGATCCCAGAGCTTAAACAAACATGTTTAATTTATTTAAACAATTCCATTATTCCTAATTTAGACGTGCATTCAATAGGCTCTATGTTTGTACTCGTCAACCTAAATATACAATATTGTAATTGAAAACCTCACATGTTAATTAAATTGCCAAATTAATTTACCGCATATGTGTTGTGTACCTGTCTCGGTAGATCAAATCGAAATATCAATTTCCTTCTTTAACAGTTTAATTGGATTTCAATTCTTTTCACAAAATTTTACAAAACTTCACAAAATTCAAATTGGTTTATTACATTTTGTAAATATTTCACCATAGGTATTGAGTTCAAGATAAAATGTACCTGTATAAGTATCCTTCCTAGATACAAAGTATCTACCTAGGGTGAATGTTGATATACATATATACACGGTGTCAGAATAAAGTGTCCTTGAATAGTTAAGTGAGGAAAAAAAATAAATTCTTTCGCCTCTTCCAAAGGGTGTATAATTTATGTCCTTTTTGTATGAATTTAAATTTACATACCCAACATCTGTGGAAGCCACGCTGCCGCTGCCACTGCCACAGCTACTGCCACTGCGACAAATGGATGGACCAGGAATTTCAATGAAAAATGGGTTGGAACCAAAAAAGAAGAAGAAAATGATAAAAGAACACAGTAATGGAAATGCCCGAGCTTTGGTCAACCACAAAAGGATGCAATTAATTGATCAAAGTCTTTCTATTGTTGGTTTTAATACGTATCCTTTAGACGATATAGTTGCTGCTATCCATTTGTAAAAGAGAAAGTTGTCAAGCTTATTTGAATAATAAATTATTATATTCAACCAGGTTTATATAATTTAATGTAGAATTATGGGTACCCACGTCTAGTAACTTAGTCTACGACTATGGCAGGACTGCAAGCTCTTGACCCTCTTGAATTTGTCTACAGTTTCAAAATTCTGGGTTTATGGGACAATTTTTTCGCTGCTTCTCTGATTGGAGTACATTCAAAATATGTAAATCAGAAAACCTGAAAAGTTCACATCACTAACGCATAACATGACCAAACCAAGCTCTCGAATCACCCTTAGAGAATTTTGATTTAAGCGTACGCTGCTTAACAAGTAGATCGTGTTCAAAATGTAAAGTTTTCGGGTACTTAGTGACTCGTTAAGTACATTGTAATTAGATTTGTTTGAATTCAGAAGTCACTAACTGGCTTAGGACTTCAATCCTTCATAATTTATAAGGCACTAACTAGCTTGTGAATTAAAGTTGAACTTAAGCTAAAAAGTAACTAAAACATTTGCTTCTTTGGTTCAAAAACAAGCCTTAAACATGATGTTGGTTTATTGAAGAAAACTTGAGTCAGTTTTCAACTTCTGTAGAGAAGGTCGTTTATACAATAACTTGATACAATTGATACGAAGGCTAATTTCGGACACTCTATTTCCGAGAAAATTGACATCGCATCTCTCCTCTAAAACTTTAATTGGGGGAGTGTTCTAAGATCACAAGAGCTTTTCATTAATGCATAACAGTTTTGTCTCTAGTACGTTTGATCAAAGATTAACGAACTGAAAAAATAAACTCAATTGCAAGAGCTCCAGTTTAGCAAGGAATTGAAGAATTTTAAGGTCATACCAGAACTTTCCAACTTAGTTTTTTCGTTCCTTGATTTTAATCAAATTTCCGAGGTGAGTTTACGAATTCATGGAACTACTTTGATAGTCCAGGAAATTGGACGTTCACTTGGGAGAAATTTTTGAAAATGAAATTTTATTTAAAGTTTCCTTTATACGTTATTAAAATGTCCTAAAAAGTAACCTACATTTAGTGTGAATCAAAAAGAATTAAAGAAAGTGTAAAGTTCACTGAATTTTACGTAAAGGGTTTTTCAATTAGCGTGTATAGATTTTGGCGCACTGTTGTGGCCATTTTGTTTTGGTGACATCTGTCAAATCTTTTGTTTACTATTCAGTTGTTTATGCCAAATCATAATGGAAAGTTACACGATTGAACGGCACGTTCAAATATTAAAACTTTATTATCAAAATGAATGTTCGTCGACTCTTCAACGTTTGGTGGCCAAATTTGGGACGACTGGTTAAGGAGAGAATCAGCAAACACGCGTAAGTTCAAGGAACCCAAGATCGGCCGAGAACATCGCAGCGGCCCGTGAAAGTGCACAGCAGAAACTGAAACAGTCTATTCCTTGTCGTGAATAAGAACTCGTCGAATTGTTTCATCGGAACCTGGGCCTACACCTGTTCAAGATCCAACCCAGGAGCTCAAAGTTCATGACCATAGACAACGCCATTTGTTCGCTGACTTAAACTTCGAATCGTTTGGAAGAGGACCCCAATTTCGGCCGAAACATTATCTTTAGTGACGAGGAACATTGTGTAATTGGTCCATACTTTTTTGAACACGACTTTAGTGATGCGGTCAACGTCAACAGCGAGAGCAACATAGCGATGATAACTAATTACTCATGGCCCAATTTGAACCATATGGAACTAGACGACATGTGGTTCCAACAGAACGCGCTTCGTGCCAACCACCAAACGTCACGATTGACATTTTTATCAACTACCCGCCCTTATCAAAAAGCACTTTATATGTACTCAAAAAGACCCATTTTCAAAGCCATTTTTTTTTTAACTATATTCCAAAAACCTGATGCTACAACCATAATTTGTAATAAGAACAAAACTTGTTTTTAAACCTTTTTTAAATTTTCTGTTGAAAACAGTTTTAGTATAAATGCTTTAGCATTCTTTTAGGTTTATAATATGGCAGGATTTTTTGAAAAATAAGAAGTTGCTGACAATTTTAAACGGAATATTGAGAATCATTCATTGTTGATTTGAAAAATCTTCACGTATTTTATGAAAATTTCAAACTGCATCATGAGTTAAAATAGTCTCAAAAAGTTTAATATTAGTTTTTTCGAATTATAAAGATTGTTTTTCCAAAATTTAACGTGATAGATTAATTTTAAAGTCGGATTCGATTTAGAGCCATCAAAAACCTTAGAAAAATTGTATTTAAATTGTCAACAAACATTTCAACTGTTAAAAATATTTTGAGCTTCATATCAGCGTTATTTTTTTTGCCCCACTGTACATTTTGGAATATCCATATGAACATACACTCCGCTTTAACTGAATATGCACAAAATTTTTGCTGTAATTTTTCCTAAATTGTGAAAATAAACGTTGGAGCCATAGCCCTGATTGCAATTAAATTGTTTTTCGTCTACAAAAAAAATACGTGGTACCATTTTTTTTTCCAACTTATTGAAATCTTAAAAACTCTTTTTCCAACTTATTGAAATCTTGAAAACTCTAATCGCAATCGTTTTTGTTTTTCGTCCATTAGCTCAGTTTTTTCTAAGTTTAATTCTTTTAAGGTGGCTCAAATGTCTGATGCCTCTTAAATCTGTAAAGCAACTTGCGCGTACACCGACTTTTTGTTTAATTTGTGCACAAAATCATCATCCCGTTTCCCTAAAGGCTGATCTTCCATCATCCGCCCCCAGCCTGACTATAGCAGCGAAAAATTTTCAAAACCGATCAAACATTTCATCTTTCTCATTTCAATTTAATTTTGAACCGCCAAATCCTACTAATTCTGGCTCTCAGTTCCCGGTTCTAAATACTAACAACACTGAATGTAAAACAGTGCATTCGAATAAAAATTCAGCCAATTTATACCAATTTTATGATTTGGCTAAAGCTTTCGATTGAGTTAGGTAGTCATACTATTTTGATTGAAAAACTGAAACTATATGGTTTTCACCATAATTACAAACAGAAGGGACACTGGGCAAACCCTGATCTAGATGGCGACACTCATTGTATTGGTAATTATTCAATGGTTTTCACTCAAATATGTTGAACAATTCGTTTGTATTGATAAAGTGTTTTCAAGTCCCATTACAGTTACCTCAGGTGTCCCGCAAGGAAGCCATCTTATCAACGACTTGTCTGATATCTTCTTAATTCTAGTAGACTTTTATTTGTAGATGATTTCAAGTTTTTGAGATGCATTCATTTTTAAATGATTGTTTTCTTTTACAAAATGATCTCCAAAAGTTAACCAATTTTTTTTTAACGTTAATAAACGTCATTTTTTTCCTTTTGTTGCATTTTCTCGAAAATTCATTTTGATGACAAAGTTGATATCTTTGTTCTTGATTCAAAACTAAACTTTATTAAGCAAATAGAATATATAGTAGTTAACTTCAAGTGCTTGGTTTTATTAAACGCAATTCAAAAGACTTCAAGGACCCTCTTGTCCTTAAATCTCTATTTAACTCCTATGTTAGATCAAACTTAGAATACTATTGTATCATTTGGAATCCTTACTACAATATTTATTCAAATATAATCGAATTTATCCAAAAAAAAATGTACATGGTTTACAATTCAGAAATTAGATGTAAACTTCTTGGAATTCAGTCACTTGAAAATAGAAGTAAAATGTTTTCAGTAATGTTTTTAAATGATATTTTGTCGCTTCATGAACTTTCAATTCATCGTTAATAGGTTTATATGCTAGCTCGCGTCAAATAGGAAAACGTTGCTTATTCCGAAAAACGGAACTTAGGGTAAACTATGCTTGTAATGAACCTTTAACTCGCTGTGTTAGAGAAACTTATCTCATTTCAAATCATTTTGAATTTTCATGTAAACAGTTAAACATTCAAAAATAATAAACTTCTGTTCTTTTTGAATTGATTTATCAAACCATGCTTATATAATTATTGTATTAAACACTTAATTTAAAATATTGCTATTTATTTCTCGACCTTTTGTAGTATAATTGTAGACATCTCTTATTGATGTCAATAAATAAATAAACGAAGCAGAAGAACATGATGCACAACTTAAATCTGATAGTCTTAAATTCTGTATAAATCATTATTTTTTAACTAACAATAAGAGCAATTTCAGCCTAAGTAAATTTTATCAACTACTGCACGTCCGGTTAAATCTTGATGCCTTAGCAAATTGATTTCAGCTTTCTTAATGTCTTAACAATTTGATTTCGGCCGGTACCTCACGAATAAATGCTACAATATTATCTTCCAATGCGTCAATTGAAGCGGGCTTGTCTGTATAGACATGAACTTTAACATAGCCCCACAAAAATAGTCTAAAGATCACACGATTTAGACGGCCAATTGACCGGTCCCCAACGTGAAATAAAATGTTCAACGATCTCGCCTCTTAATAAGTCCATTGTTGCGCGTGCTGTGTGGCTATGGCACCGTCTTGTTGAAACCATATTTCATGCAAGTCAAGCTCTTGCATTTTGATCAAAAAAAGTTGGATCTTACAGTAGCGCTAACTATTCGTAGTTACGTTACGATTCGCATCATCTTTTAAGATTTACGGTTCAATGATGCCACCAGCCCATAAACCGCACCAAACTGTGACTTTTTGCTGGATGCATTGGCAGCTCTTGCAATGCTTCTTGGATGATATGCACTCCAAAATCTACAATTCTGCATATTTACGTACCCATTGACCCAAAAATTAGCTTCGTCGCTGAACACAAGAAGCGATGAACTTTCTTAAAAGAGCACGTATTTTGATAGTAAAATTCAATAAATTGCAAACGTTGTTCGTTTGTGAGACGATTCATGGTTAAATTATAGACCGAGATGAAGATGTTTGACAGTGAAACAAAACACTAAATGTTTTTCAGCTGCTTAAACCAGCAGCGTCGCCAAAAAGGTAATAGCTAAAAAGTCACCGTTTATAGTTCGAATTTGAATTTCTTTTCTTAACATCTTAGAATAGTATAAAGTAAGTATCAATAAAATATACAAAAGCCCGAAATATTTGTTTAAAAAATGTAAAAGTTATTTTCCCAAATGTGTGTGCCTATTCAATTGAAGCGGAGTGTACGATTCAATATGTTTTAACATTTAAGAAATTATGTCTAAAAAGGTTCCAAAATAAATCTTTCATGTGTAAAAGTATCCCTACACATATTTTGATGGATTTTGTTCCTAAGAAAATAAGTCTTCCTTTTTTTCTCTATCCCAAAAAAACATCCTTTTCATAGAAAACTTTTATCCACCCATTTACACAGGATGTTTAATTTATTGATGCTCTAAAAGATATACCAGGTGTGGAAGAAAAAAGAGAATGTTACAATTTATATATTCCGCCCGAAAATAAAACAATTTTAATAAAGTTTTGCACAGGTGGACAAAAATCACTTAATTTATTTTATTTGTCCTTTCAACTTGATCCTTTTAGGTCAAACATTTGTACCATTTATCAGTTTGTGATTTTTTTTTCTCTGAACACATTTAACTGGGCTTATACAACAGTTTACATGGACTAATTCAAATATTTACAAATTAATTCCATTCAATCCATCCTGAAATTGAAGGTCAGTCTTCCACTTCGTAAAATTAAGCCATTAGGCTTGAACGACTATAGTCGTTCATTTTATTTCCAGGCATATTTATGTAGGCAGGCTTTATACATGGCGTATAATTAACAGCTCGTTGAAGTCCAAGTGTGATATCTGACGTATATAGTTCAATTGTTGATGAAGGAAAATGGAATATTAAATGCTACCACTACTGCTATACTAGAGACGAAGGAACCTGTTGAAAGGCTTGATATCTTTTGAGGTTCTATATAATTATATAACATTTTCATACTGAAACAAAATAAAAACTAGACTTAATGATCTCGGGAATATTGCTTGGGTAGTGTAGGGTAGGTATAAAGTCTGTTCTTTATTCATCATAAATACACATGTATACATTTTGCTGAAAGCTACACCTTATCTTTTCCAGTGAAACATAATTAATAATACTCGTTATCCTTTTTTGTTCTTTCAGTGGTCGTTGCGAATCAGCAAATGCGTTCCACAACAAATTTACTAATAATAAACTTGGCCGTGTCGGATATCCTTTTTGTGATATTTTGTGTACCATTTACGGCCACGGACTATGTTTTACCCGAGTGGCCCTTCGGAAATTTATGGTGCAAATTTGTCCAGTATATGATTGTGGTAACATGTCACTGCAGCGTATACACACTCGTCCTTATGTCCTTCGACCGATTTTTGGCCGTTGTACATCCGGTAACCAGTATGTCTCTACGAACGGAACGTAACGCTATGTTGTAAGTATACAAAATACTCATTTGTTGTAGAGAATGTAGATGTAGAATTCCACAATAACGGGTTATCTCTTTCAATACCAACTGTCAATATAATGGAAATTTATTGGTCCGTTCAAAATGCATATGTACTGTAATATTGTGTTCTGTTCTTTTTCATACAGAGCCATTTTCCTAGCATGGATACTCATCGTAACAACAGCAACCCCCGTAGCCTTGGCACACGCAGTCAGGATTTACAAATTCCGAGGAAACAACTATACGGCCTGTGTGTTCTCGACCGAGGAAGGTGTCTGGAGTCTGGTTGGTTTTCAGGTGAGTACGCTAGGGGGAGTTGGAACTGGTACGGCGCGGCTCGCGCGGAATGGAGAAGAAATTCTCTAACGAATAGTCGTAAATAATAGCTTTCGGCAGAGCATTGATGGCCCATTTTAGTTCCCTATGGTTAGCTTTCGGACGATGATTTTATCAGATTCTGGCAGCAGAGGCAGCTTGGTATTTTTGTCTATTGTGCTCTGTCAGCTGCTGCCATATAGCGGTCTTTGGGGTTTAGGCTTCTGACGATAAGGATGTTGGGTTTTTCTTTATACCTGAGTTTTATGTGTGTATAGATATGTAAAGGAATGTAAGTAGGCATAGGCATCTGTAAGGGCATCATACCTATAACGTTGTCGTTACAGGGAAGATTTTTCTATGACAATTTGGGGTTTTTGCATAACTTGTACTTTGGATGGGAAAAAAGAAACTAGAACATGCTATCAGGATATAAATATATAGATACAGAAAATACCTTTATACATATATACACAGTATATATAAGGCAATAAAAAGAATGGATGAAGACACAACCAGAAGATTTAGGTACTTTTTATTCCTCGTATAGGATTACTTTTTTATACAATGTTCAATGTCCATATTAAATGAACGACACGTACGTTCCACAGACATTACGAATAGGCCTACTTTAATTTTATTTTATTTTTGTTGGTATTATTGGACATTGAAAGATAACTGTTATTATTATTCAAGCAAATGAAGTGTCCTTAATTCTAATTCTAACATCATCAAAATGAAAAACAACATAGAACTCGAGGTTATATTTTAGGACATAAACAATGGCATATGTATTATTTACATGAAATATCACTCAAAGTCCTTACATGCCTTTGAGCCTGTAATAAGATAATACAAATGCATAGAATAAAGGTTGGTACATATATAAATTATGTACATACATAAGTACATAATTATTATATATGTACGTGATTGAACGAACTGTGTAGTAAATTAAGTGTCACTCAGCAGCAACAAGAAGGCTTTATAATAAATTTCTAAAGGGTCAATTTCTAAAGTTTCGTTTACAACGCAAGTCTTTAATGATAACCTCGGTCTTTTCTTTGATTTTGACTTAAAATAAATATTAGTTTGTTGTCAGTAATTATAATAATTTTATTTAAAATCGCACAATTAGCTATTAATATTTGTTGAGAGAGTTTTGAATAATTGTTCGTTCATATCAAAATGATGATTTTAATTTGATCTTCCAAATGTTAAATGTTAAATCAGAGTAGTGATCTATTACTTTTTCTTTTTTAATGAAAATCGGAAGGTCTGACTTGCTACATCAAATTATATTTATTGCTTTTTGTATCTTCTGTAATTCTTCGTTGATGTAGTATGTATACATTCAACAGTATTCACATACTTTTAACGTCAACTCAATTAAATTCTATTGAAGTTTGAATACTTTTTTTCAAACTTTAAATTTTTAAAATTTAATCAATTGTAAATATTTTTAATAACTTACAACTGCTTTTTTTAATTCATTTAATGCTTACTAGCAGAATAATTAACTCAAAACTAGGCAACTCTTCTAGTAGACGATTCGTTAGTAGAGGGACACCGCCAGGTGGTGTTCTATCCCCTCTCCTCTCTAACCTAGTGGTGAATGAAACCCTCACTAGTCTGGATGTGGAGGGTTTCAGATTGATAGCCTATGTGGACGACGTTGCTTTAGCAGTTTCAGGAAAGCATCTTAACATCCTAAAAGAACTCCAACAAAATGCCTTGGACAGACTGATACTTTGGGCTGATCGGTGTGGACTGGCTGTTAACCCACACAAAATAGATCTGGTCTTATTTTCGAGGAGATACAAAATTCCATTTGTCAACCCTCCTTATATTAAAGGAAACGCAACGTACAGAAAAGAGTCAAATAAGCTACTGTAGCTCTCTTTTCTTGCAAAAAAGCTATTGCTAATTAATAGGGCTGACCCAAAATCACGCATTGGCCATACACATCGGTAATCAGAACGATTTTAAGGCACGGTGTGGCAGTATGGTGTACTGCTTTAGAGAAAGGTATAAACAGGGATACACTAAATAAAGTCCAAAGTTCAGCCTGCCTATGTATAAGCGGATCGCTTCGCACGACCCCGTCTGCGGCACTGGACACCTTGCTCTCCCATACACCTCTTGACATATTTAGCAAACAAATAGCTGCAAGCTCTGCTATTCGCCACAAAGCTTCGTCACAGTGGACTAATAGCAATATTGGCAACTCCGTAGTTCTAAGGTACTTAGAATCAATTCCAAACCACACAGACCCCCAACTGCAATTCGATAGAAACTTCCAGATTTCTATACCTCCCAGATCTTTTTGGGAGGATAGGACATTCTTGGAGGATGAGTCAATCCATTTTTACACAGATGGGTCAAAAACAAAAGAAGAGGTTGTTGGAGGTGTGTACTCTGAACGACTGAAATTAAGTTTCTCATTCCGCCTTCCCAATCATTGTAGCGTGTTCCAGGCGACTTCTAGTTTAGACTTTTGGCGATAAAAGAAGTCTTGTCTTGGCTCAAAGAAAACGTGATATCAACATCTGATATCCGTATTTTCTCTGATAGCCAGGCCGCTATCAAATCTTTGGATTCTGTCTCTACAAACTCTATAACAGTCCATAACTGTCGATCATCTCTAATGGAGGTGGCGCAACAGTTTAATATTCACCTTTGCTGGTTGTCGGGCCATAGAGACATTCCAGGTAACTGTAAGGCAGATGAACTCGCCAGGAACGGTACAGTACAGCCCATCCTGCCATGTTTGGCACATACTGGCATACTAATCGCTACTTGTAAACTGCTGCTAATGCAAGACGCTGTGAGGAGGGCAGGCACCAGGTGGAACAACATCACCACGTGTCAAGTCACAAAAAACATCTGGCCAACATTGAAACGTTCAAGGTGCTTGCTCTCTCTAAGCAGATCGCATATAAACTCGATAATAGGTGTCATAACTGGACACTATCTAATAGGAAAGCACGCCACGAGACTAAGCGTATTTTCAAAAGACTTTTGCAGAAGCTGTATGGACGAGGAAGAGGAGGAAACAGTTCTTTATCTTCTCTGCACATGCCCTGCTCTAGCTCGAAAACGCAAGAATTACCTAGGAGAATTCTACTTTAACGATCTAAATGATCTAAATCATATCGGTATAATCAGCCTCTTAAGTTTCGTAAGGGACTGAAGCTGGTTCCATTGAGCTAAGGAGAAAGCCTCAAGATTAATGTGGTATCACAATGGGCCATTAAGCTGGCCTAAGTGTATCTGTTTCCATCTTGGACAGCCACTATAACATACAACTGCTTTCCATTTCAAGGCTTGAATAAATAAGATTTGTTTGTTATTACTATAAATATTTTTTTTTATTTATTTATCTTTTTCAATTTTACAATAATTTACAAAATAATAATTTTAAAAGACATACTCTTAAGTGTATTTAAAAAAAAAAAAGGAAAAAGATAAACAAGTCATTTTGTAACCATTTAATGCTAAAAAAAAGAAACTTAAATATGTATTACGTGTGGGGTCACGTTTTATTTAAAGAATAATTCGTACATTACTAAAATTAACAAACGCTAGAAAAACTAAGATGCCAAATGTAATATAATGAGTTTCGAATTGGGGAAGTAAAACCACCACCTTTAAAGAAAATTTTAAGTACTTTATAAAAATAAAGATGCTTAGCGGTAAGATATGAAGATTTTGAAAAAAAGGTCATGTGCTGATAAATCTGTTCTTCTTGCAGATACATAATTCTTATTATATGCTTTTGAGACAAAACAAGAAGTTCAAGTGTATTGTAATAAGTGCCTCCCCAACAGGATATACCATATTGCAGCTTCAGTGAACGAGTCCGTTGTATATTGTTACCAACAAGGATTTTGAGCAAAATGGTCTTAACATAAAAACGTTTCGAGTAACAGATAACATCTACTGCTTTAATTGTGATGTGTGGTCTTTTCAGTTCAGATTTTTGTCAATTAAAATACCTAGATATTTGAAACTCCAACAAGTAGATGAACAGACAACATTTTCAGTAAAGTTTTTACTATTAAAAGTGTGGGTCCATGTGTAAATTTTCTTACATTCTGCAGAGTGAAAATAAATGTCACAATCAGTTTTTTTAACATTTAGTAAGCTCCAAATCATAAGCTTTGTTTTTTTGCTTACTAATAGCTTATGTTTTGAAAACCATAGTCTTAAAACTTGCAAGTCTTTTTGTAGTCTAATGATTCAAAAAAGTTACTGCTTTCGTAAGTAAGAGCCAGATCATCGGCAAAAGCCGTTACGCTACTACTAAAATGTTGCTGGAATATGGTATTCACATATATTAAAAACAAAACCGGGCCCAATACAGAACCTTGCGGTACACCAATACTTATATTTATGACCTCGCTAAAGACATTTTCAAGTTTTTCTTTTTGAGTCCTGTGGCTTAAATAGGAAGCAATCCAGTTATGGATTTCAAATAACGCTATGGTATTACTTTTTTTGTTAAAGCCCTCGCATATTTCGCTGCATAATTTTAATATTGCATCTTCTGTTGAGCGACCTTCCAAATGGACCATCACTTAAAAAACCTGTTTTATTTAAAAATGTTCCCATTCGCAACTTCAAAAGCTTTTCAAATACCTTGGAGAAAGTAGAAAGTAAGGCAATGGGTCTATGTTTTTTCAATATTTATTAAAATGTATACATATAATTTACAAAAAAAAAATTTAGATATTATATATATTATATATATAGAACAGAAAAATTCTTTGGCATCTCAAGTAAAAATAAATGATTTTATGTTTTTTATTTTCTTGAACTGTCTTTTTGCTTGCGATACATATGAACTATACGGCAAGCACTGTATTCGTAACAGAAGATAGGTCTATCGTAGCCCTACAGCCCAAACCATTTGTTGATTAAGTTCAAACTTGGAAGTTAATGTTAAAAGCACAATCGCGAACATAGCAATGGTTCCCAAAATTCGGTTTTTATCGAAATTGAACCGATAGATTTTTATTAAATTTAAAAAAAAATTTTTCTTCTTAACTTTCTTGGCTTCTTTCAATAAAAAAAAAGATTGTTTTGCTCAAAGAGTGTACCCCCTATAGAACCGTTATTTTATTTTGTCAAACTTTTTTACTGTCTTACAATATTTGATGATCAAAAATATAATTGTTTTTTGTATTTTTAATAAAGTAAAACAATTTTTGAAATTTGGTATCTTAAAGTGAGTCATCATTTTTTTACGAAAATCAAAATTAAATCTCTTTATTATTATGTACATACATATATATCAAAAATATTTGTAAGACAAAATTGAAAAATTATATATATACTTAATCCATTTAAATAAAATGCAATACTGCATCGCACGAACTTGCACAAGTTTTCAAAGTAGATCTTGAAAAATAATACCTATAATTAAAATTTACCTGCAAAAAAGTTTATATTTAAAAATTTAAATGCCATTTGATTTCTCAAAAAAACGAAAGACAACAAGACAGTTTATGCATAAAAATTATGGCCATCGGTTCATGAATTCCTGAGAAAATTAAAAACAAAATAAAGAGTATGCGGGGTAGATACTATTCTGGAGCAATGCGAAAACAGCTTTTATATACAACAAGCCAAATCCACAAAAACAAACTGTAGAGAAAATTTCATAAAAATCTATGGAATCGTTTTTGAGAAAATTCGAATTTTCTATTTTTGACCAAAAAAAATTAGGTGGATTAAAATGCCATTCCATTTTTGAACTCAATCGACCCGATTGTTTGGGATCGGGAGAGCCACTTTTTTCGGCTTCTCTATCGTAATGTCATGTTTAATTTAAATCTCGAGCTCAAAATTTTTACGAGTGCTAGGCTTACTATACAGTTCCCAAATGTTACAAGAAAAAAACCGCTCTAACGATTTTCGAAACAAAATTAATAATTTATAGGTACATTTTAAAATTTTAAAATACAAGTCATATTTGGTAACAGAGTCTTTGGGTTCAGAAGCAATCTTGTGCTCTTTTAATACCAACAACTTGAATTTGAACAATTGCTTAATATTACTTCAGTTTAGTTTTTAGACGATAAGACAAAAGCAATTCATAATTGTTTTGATATTAAAGTCTCAGGTTTATTTAGTCTATGTGACCAATTTCTGACTTAAGTTATTTTTGCCTATCGTCGAAAAATTATATCAAATTTGTTTATTTTTACTTGTTTGTTTTAATAATTCTGCCTAATTGACTCTAATTGTAGAATATTAAAAGTTGAAACCAATATCGACATTTCTAATACAATTATCGATCAATTTTACTCAATTCCTGGTTTCGGAGAAATGCTTATACTCTCAAAATACATTCACAATTTTTCATTATTAACTTTCGATAGGATGTGTCGAATCGAAAATTTTTACATTTTTTCGACATTTCAAGGTCCATAGAATCTTAAACAAAGATTTTTAAAAAGATGTGTTTGTAAGCTTGTGGACGTATTTCGGTACGTTTTTGACATCTGATAAAATTGTTAGAAAAATTGAAGTCAAAAACATACGAAAAAAACTACTGAAAGTTGGTAAAAATTAAATTTCGAAGCTATTTTAATCAAACTTTTTTTTCATTCGCAGAATGTTGTTAACTTTTAATATTTTTTTTTACAAAAACTGATAAGAAATGGTTTCGGTAAATATTATGGGAACAATTTCAAGGTTCCCATAATATTTACTGGCCTACCAAACTTTATTTATTAAAATTTTCAAATATTTTAAATAATAAAAAAACAAATTCAACTTCAATATAATATCTTAGAGTTGTATATTAAAACAAAGCAAAGAACTCAAGATATTTTTATTCCACTAAGTTAAACAGTAAATTATTACACAGAAGACATTCATTTTACGACGACTCAGGGAAAAGATTATCTCACAAATACCACCCTGAAAATCTTTTGAAAAAAGATTATGGTAAACCCATTAGGAATGTTTCAGTTGGTCTTATCATAACAGGAATTAAAAATAATTCATATTATTATTAATCCAAAACTCCCTTTTATCTTGTAACGTAAAGATTAATAGTACCAAGATAAATTTTTAATTCGAAATACAAAAACCAAGGAGTCCTTTACAAACAAAAATATATATTAATCTTTATTAAACCTCTGCTGTGTCATTGTCCCCTTTTAAGAGTTTTTTTTTAATGAACCTTGGGGCAGGTATGGGATAACAAAGCAGAAGTTTTCAGCTTCGAGCTGCAGTGCAGTAAAACAAATTGTTTCTGGAGCAGTACACAAAAACAAACATGGTATATGTTGTTCTCATAATAGCCATGCGCTACTCTAAAATCTTTCGGCTCATCCAAATTTGCCTTGGGAGCTATTAGGACTTCCTCAAAGCAAATTTGTCTAGTTTTTAATTGAGGTAATTTCAACCTTGCAATGGACGAGGAAGTGATGGAAATGAATTTGCATCTATGACCTGACTTCAACGTTTTTATGCCTTACAATATGGAAATTGTTTCACTTTTAAAGCTTTTACAATATAAAGACAAACTTTCATACGTACAAACAAGCTTAATACTGCAGTATATTAGTAATCCTAATCACTGACTTATGACTTTAAAATACTTAAATATTTAAAGCATCTAAAATACCTATACAAATATTTAGCATCAGTTATGATTTATGGTCAATAAGAAGTTCAAAGTTAATACTGAAATAGTATCAGGTGACGTTAACGTTTTATTCTGAAGTAAAAATTTATGAATAATTGAGATGAACCGAAAAAATAAGAATTGACAAGTTGATGTTTCAAAACCATTTTATGGGAAATTCACTGGAATGGCACCTAAAATTTTCTTACGCACTTAAAAAACGTTAAAAGCTCTTTCGAAGTATATGATGCATTGTCGTCGAAAGCAAACGAATTTTAGTGTGTACACAAAGAGCGTACCCATAGAACAGAATTTTAGGGGGGAAATAAGTACACTTAGAAAATCTCTTATTAAAAACTTAGAATTAACAATTTCTGCTGCAATATTTTTTACTTATTTCGATTTCTTCTATAGTTTATTTTTATAAAATGTATTTCGATTTTCCAGTACTTCCAAGAAATATTTTCTTATTATTATTGACTTCTACAAATTATACTGTTTTCCAATAATAGGTTTTATTCTGATATTAAAAATAGACTGTTTTCTAAGTTGAAATGTAAATAGAAAGTTAAAATATTAACTTTTTTAAGAAATAACGTGGTGAGGAAACCATTTTTAAAGAGTGTATTATTTAATTTTTAAAAACATTCATTTCAAAGA
This sequence comes from Eupeodes corollae, assembly GCF_945859685.1. Classification (NCBI taxonomy): domain Eukaryota; kingdom Metazoa; phylum Arthropoda; class Insecta; order Diptera; family Syrphidae; genus Eupeodes; species Eupeodes corollae. The sequence continues at coordinate 61,247,450 of NC_079148.1, read as the reverse complement.
ACATAATCAATTAATTATTTAAAGCAGTAAACAATAGAGGTTTAAACATAGACAAAGAAAATGTTGTATGCGACAGTTTAATATTTCAAAAAAGCGTCCCATGCATAAAGTTTTATATTCCAAGAAGAATTAAGTGTGCTTACATTTCCTTACCATTTACCCCTACTCAGATACGCTACTGCAAAAATTCAATTTTTACGAGCTATAAATAAAAAGCGAGTCAGGAGTATACCATTACTTTATAAATTTACCCACCGCTAATAACCGTTTATTGTGTCTTTGTTTTTATACTGACTTTCTTTTTCCACGCAGACTTCTATACCTTTGTAGATACTTTTGATAGACCCTTTTATTATATTTCTTTGTATGAAAAGCATTCAAAATGACTTATGATCTACCCCAAAAATTGTCATTACCAAATAAGGGATATCCGAATAAGGTTTATACACCTGCCTTAAAACCGCAACACAACGCGAACGTTATAAATTTGAGAGCATGTGATTAGCCCTACAAATCTTCTGCATTTAGAGTGTCCTTGCCCTATATAATGGTCTTAAAAATAGCCATAAAATCCATACCATCGCATCGTCAAGGCACCCTTAGGTTTATTTTAATGGAAATTATGGTGATGAATAAGGTAATAAAATGATGGTGAGTGGTGACAATGCAACAAAACAATTGGTAATTTAGGAAAATGTGGAAATGAGAATAGCCAATTATATCAAGGAATCAGGATCTTTCATTGAAAAGCAAAGACGGTGTTTCTACTTTTATGGACCTTTTATGTTGACACCATTAGAATACATCTATCTAAGAACTGTGTATGCAAGTAATTGTTATAATGCTATATTGGATTCGATTGGATTTTATAGGACGCGTTGTTAAATTCGTCGAAAATCTATTTTATATTATAATATGAAATACCCTATTATTAAAACGTTATTCTGGTAGAAATTTGTTTCCTTAATAGTGTTCTACAGAACATCAAAGGTTTCTTCCCATCTTTCGGGGGTAATGCTGTCAAAGATTAAGGTTATGTTCCAAGCATAATCTTGACCACTCGCCAAAGAACTGGGACTTGCGTTGTACGATATAGGAGGCCACTATTTTAGGAAGTCTTTGCGGGGATTATTCCATGATTTTTCTTATGTAGCTGAAGTGAAGTTTCAGAGTGTACGAGAAGAGAGGAGTAAGCCCAGTCTCTAAATGGAGCATGAGTTTTTTAACGTAATTGTATTGGAACAACTCCCCAGACCTGCGCGGCATAACACATTATTGATCTAACTACCGTCTCAAAAAGTTTGTATTTCACACTTGTTGCGACGTTCTTTTTACCAAGGAGCCCTTTCTAGTTGCAGTTAATGGCCATTTTAGCATCATGTAACTTGGCTCTGAAGTGTTTCTCAAGAGAGAGTTTGGGAGTCAAGATTACTCCTAGATACTTGTACTCTTTTACTTTTTCAAGTTCCTCACCTTCCCAGGTCCATTTCTCATCCCTAGCGTATCTTCCGGTGGTGTTTCTGAAAAAAATAATTTTGGATTTGTCGGTGTTAACCTTTAGATTCCATTTACAGCAGTATTGCTGTAATTTGTTGGCCATGAGTTGCATCATATTTGCCGTTTCTGCCAGTAGGACGATGTCATCTGCATACATAAGACATTTGATGTTTATTCCATTGAAATAAATTCCTCCTGGGAGACAGGAAGTGATGTCATCAAGAAATATCGAAAAAAGCAAAGGACTCAGTAAACACCCTTGTTTGACGCCCATTTTTATATCAAACCAGGAGGACAATTGTTTACTATCCCAAGCTACCGCTTGGTTTTGCTCGTACATGCTTTGCAAACACTTTAGGGATCTTCGTTGAAACTCCTACATTGCTCAGTTTAAGGAATAAAGACTTTCTGATAATGGAATCAAAGACAGCCTTAAAATCTACGATAAAAGCATATAGCTTCTTTCCGTTATCAAGATATGTCTTAGCTATGCTTGTTAACGTGAAGATGTTATCCACAGTAGAGTATTTCTTGCGAAAGCCTGCTTGAAACTCTCACTTAAAAGTCCATTGTCCGTTATCCATTTCGTTAAGCGATTGAGAAGTTCAGCAGAGAAGATTTTTGTTCAAGAAAGATATTCATCAATAGTTACTCCCCTCTTCTGCACTTCTCTTTTTTAAAATTGGGAAGATAATGCTTTCTCTGAAGTTTTCTTCTACCACACCTTCATCTAAAATATATGATTAAAACATCCAGTAAGGTATTGTTGGGTATACGGTCTATTCTTGGAGCCTTATGATGATTATTTTATTTCGTCATATAAAAAGTATGCAATTACTCATACGTATACGCTATACCGCTATACGTATATACATCAAAATGGTTTAAATCTTAATTCTCTAAGTTAAAAGGTTTAATACTTTGCCATAACCTTTAGACCATCATCTCTGCTTGGTTCTTCTTATTCTCCAAACGTTGTCTAGTACATTTAAAACGGCCTCCATTTTGGAGTTGGCACAACTTTACAGTGGTACAGCTTGTGTTTTAACAACTTCTGTGGCTATTTCAAAAAAGATCTAGATGTCGATTGCTACTACTTTATCTAACAAGGGGCAATTAATATTCTACCACGTTGTTTTGGAATGTTTGTATGGGTTAAGCATTTGTTTTCTTTGTACAATAACAACTGCATTCAGCAATTTTCGTGTACCCTTTGAAACTGATTTGTCGGGCTACAATACTGCAGTACTATATCAGCAAATACTGCGATGATAGCTTTGATATCCACTGGAACATGAAACATCCCTTTTATATGAATGATACAAGATTGGTCCTAAGACAATTCCTTCTGGTACACCGGCTTCAATTTTCTTTAGTTCAGATTAAATTTGTTCGTACCGTAATCTAAAGAGTCGGTTAGTGACATATGATTTCAGTTTTTCGTAGTTTTGCGAAGGTATCCCCCTATGTAAGAAATGAAATGAGTTACGCGAACAAGGTTTTTAAAAAATCAAAAGTTCTTTATTCGACCAAGTCTCGCTATAGACTGACTGCTTCTTTATTATTTAATACAATCAAAGTTCCTTATTCTAATTAAACTGCATTCTCAGCAGATTTAATTTACAAATTATTATATTAAAACTATTTCGTTTATATTTTTATGTGGGTTCGGGTTACAATAAAAGGTAAATGAATTGCAAGGCATAAAAAATGCGCGTGCATTGGGAGCTAGCTTTCCGTGGGAAAAATAGTGATATTTGATACTAACAAATTTTAATGGAATTTAGCTCTATGGGAAGTGGATTGAGTTTAAAGGAGAAAATATAGAATGGGTATGGGATGAACGAATAGGATAAGTAACCTCTCCCCCCTTTAAATTAAAATTCTCCTGAATTTTAGGAGTATCTTTGCTTATGTTGTTTATTGAAACTTTCAAACTTTTGTTTTTTCTCAGAAGTATAAAAATAAATATTGCAAAAATTAATACAAAGACAATGATAGCAGAATAACTTACATTTTTATGAAATTTAAGTATTTTTATATTTTCTAAGTTTACAAAGTTTTTAAGTATGATTTCTTCAAAGTTTAAAGTTTTTGTAAAATTATATTTTATATTTTCTTCATAAAAATATCTATCAACAAATTTAAAATTCTTATTACTAAAAGTTTGATTTAATATTTGTATTGAACAATTATTCAGTACAATCAAATAGTTTCCACTTAGATTTACTTTACGATCATCACAATTATTTATTAGTTCTATATTGTTCATATTTTTACAAAGGACAGTGTAATCATCTAATGATTTTATTTCAATAGCGTTATTTTCTTTTAGTTTACAATTACGATTTACAATACAATTATTAATTGGTATTAGTTCCTTTTCATATAGGATTTTTGTATCATATTTATACATTGTTTCGTTAATTTCTATGACATATTGATCTTCAATTATTACTTCGTGTTTAGTTTCTGTGGGACTAGCTGTTATCAGTTTAAAATCGACTAACTTATAATTGTTTGGTATTTTCATAGCTATTATGAGTCTATTTTTATCGTATTTTAAAATTCCTACTCTTACGTTTTTTAATTTATAGAAGTCCAATTTTGTTTCTGTTATTTCTGTTGCTGTTAATATGCTTGGGTGAACCATTCCTAATTTTATCTGTGCTATAGTGTCTATAATTTGGTTAACTTTATCTTCTAAAATTCGTAATTTTAATATTTGATCAGTTTTAAGTTGCTGTTTAATAATGCGTTTCTCATTAATAGATAATTCTTTGTATGTTTGAGCTAATTGATTTCTATCTGTTTCTATTATATTTTTAAGATCAAAGATTGAATCGTTAAAATGGGAATTTATTTTAATTTGTTTGTTTAGGTTAAAAATTGCATTACTATCATTTTCCTCTATAGTATTCAAATGTTTTATAATTTCTTGTCTGTCGTTTTCGTCCATCGTTCCAAAAAGCCATTTTTGTGCTGTTCCTACGATATTGATGAGTCCTCGTTTTTTGTCTAGTCTTTTCTGGTTCTACTGCCGAAATTTTTGCTTGAATGTTTTCTATTGTCTTTCTGATTGTCCTGTCATCTCCTGTTTGTAAATTTTTAACACTATCTCTTATTGAATCAAGAGTTTGGCTTAAGTCTTGAATATTTATAATGTGAAGTATGGTTTGTGTATCTTTTTTTCTTTTTTCTTTTTCTTTTCGGACTCGTGCATTTAAAGTAGCCATGTCCGAAAACATTGCTTCTTCTGGTGTCATTTTCAAGGTTGAGTGGTATCTATTATTGTAGTTGTTTACTGCTTTATGAATTTTTTGTATCAAAGTTAAATCTTCATTCCTAATTGCCACTAACTTCTCTTAAGGTAAGGTCGAGTGGAATCGTTCAATATCGCTATTACCAGTATGTGTGTTTGGTTTCGTTAGGTGTAATTCTACCTGTTCCTCTCTAAAAAATTCTTTCAAATTTTCTGCTTGAAACTCGTTGTCTGCTATAATTTTTTCGGGCTTACCGAATTTCGAAAAGTGCTCTTCTAATATCTCAATTTTTTTAACCCAGTTTCTGTTAGGGAGATAATAAACATAAGCCTTTTTTGTTAGTTTGTCTATAAGTGTCAAGAAAGCTTGTTTTGTAAAATAATATATGTTCATGTGAAGAATTTGATTTGGTCTTTCTGGTGTTTTACTTATTTCAAATTTGGGTTTAATTGGTTTACGTTCGTATTTTGTTTCTAAGCATGTCCTACAGTTATTTATAATCTTAGCTATTTCTTGAATTAATTTTGGAAAATAAATTTTGTTTTTTAAACTATGGTATGTCTCAATTATTCCGCTGTGGAGACTTTCTTTAACGTGGTATAGTGATATTTGCTTTTGTAGTTCTTCTATGCTTTTTATTTCTTTTGCCCTTAGGGTAGCCTTAATAAATTTTATTTGGTTGTCATGACCAAAAAGTTCTATCAATAATTGTTGTATTTTGTTAAATTCATGGTATGTCAGTTCTGTATATATTCCTGTGATTCTTGGTTTAATATATCTACGTAAAGCGTCAGTCCAATACTCTTTTCCTCTCGTCATATCGATATGGATTATTCTTCTTTTATGTAAAATTTCTATTTCTTTGTCAGCGTTGTTAGCTAATATTAGTTGGGTCTTGTATTTGTTAACTATCGTCTCCTTTATGGGGATATGGTTCAGTTGCTCTTCTAGCCCTGAGTGTCTGGTTTCTATATCTGATACGTTGTTAATTGACTGGTGTTCTATACTGTCTGTTGTTTTATCTTTTTCTGGGATTTTACTAAGGAAGTCCGCTACATTGTTTAATTTGCCTTTCAAATATTCTATATCATACTGGTACTCTTGTAATATTAATAACCATCTTTGTGTTCTTTGACTAAACTCTTTTCCTGTGTATTTTTTATTTAAGTATTTAATGGGTAGGTGATCTGTTACAATTTTAAATCTTCGACCCCATAAATAAGGTCTATAATAAGTAACTGCCCATACGATTGCTAAGAATTCTTTGTCAGTTGCAGAGTACTTCTTTTCATGATCGTTTAATGTTCTTGACCCGTAGCACACAGGTTGACCTTCCTGCATAAGTACCGCTCCTATCGCATAATTACTTGCGTCGGTGAAAAGTGTGAATGGTTTTTCAAAGTTGGGGAATTTGAGTATGGGGTGTTTGATAATACAGTGGACGTCCAATATAACGAATGCCCGATATAGCGAATTTGCGATATAACGAACGCTTTCGAAATTTACATTAACATCTCTAAATAACGAACGATGATAAAAATTTGCTATGCGATATAACGAACGCGTATATATATTGCCTTAAAATGAGTTTTTTTCTTGCCATTGTGATCTGAGCATATATTTTTATGTCAACACATAAGTTTATTCTCGTACATATGTATGTGTGTGCGCCAAAGGTTCAAAACTATAACAAGCTTTCTGTTTTTCGTTTAGTCTTCGCATCGCCTACTAAAACATTTTTGTTAGAATTCTAAGTTTTTGGTTTGTCTATCGCTATGCAGTTTTCTATTTTATGTACAATCTTACACACACATATTCAATGACACGACGCGACGGCAAGATAATGTTAGCAGTTAAATAGTGTTTTTGTTGTTTAAAGTCTGGTCTGGTTGAAACGCTCCGTAATAATTTTGTAGATTTAGTTTTGTGTACAAAATATTAAAATGAATACAAAATCTCAACGTACTCGGCTTTCATTAAAGGACAAAGTCAAAATTATTGATGAGTGCAACAAAGGCGTTTCACTTAAGGAAATTTCAATAAAATTCCGTGTGTCAAAATTATTAATAAAATTAATAAATCAACCACTTACTTACATTTTTTTGAATGGAAAAGTCGATCGATATAACGAACGCTCTCGATATAGAGAATGACCTCGAACATTATATCATTCGTTATACTGGACGTCCACTGTATTTGATTTAAGTGTTTCAAACGCTTGAATGTATTCAGGATCATTAAGGTTTATTTTCATTCCCTTCTTCAAGTATTTCACCATGGGATAAGCAATTTTTGAATAATCTTTTACAAATTTCCTGTAGTATCCTGTAGTACCTAAGAATGATTTGATCTGCTTCTCTGTTTTGGGTAATTGGTATTCTAAAATGCATTCTATTTTCTTAGGGTTCGGTTTCATTCCATCCGCTGTTAATATATGCCCTAAAAATTCAGTGTTCCTTTTCATAAATGAACATTTATCAAATTGAATTTTTAGATTATGTTCAGAGAGTTTTTTGAAAATTAAGGTTAAAGATTGAATGTGTTCCTTAAGACTCGTTGAGAAAATTAGGATGTCGTCTAAGTAGACGACACAAATTTTGTTAATATAGTCTCTTAATATCTCGTTCATCAATCTTTGGAAAGTCGCCGGTGCATTTTTCAATCCAAACGGCATTCTAAGATATTCATAGAGGCCGTTAGGTGTCACAAATGCTGTTTTTGGAATATCGGCGGGATGAACTTTAATCTGGTGATAACCTTTTGCAAGGTCAATTGATGAGAAGTATTGCGCTCTACCTAATTTATCAAGGATACTATCGATGTTTGGGAGTGGATATTTATCATCGATAGTTATTTCATTAAGCTTTCTATAATCCACACATAGGCGAAATTTTTGTTGTCCCGAATTATCTATTTTCTTTGCCACTACTACAATAGGAGATGCATATCTGCTATTTGATTTTCTTATTATTCCCTGATTTTTCATTTCTTCAATTTGTCGTTTTACTTCTTGTTCATGTTGTGGGGGGTAGCCTATAGAGTTTAGCATGTACTGATTGATCTATAGTAGTTTTTATTTCGTGCATGATCGTATCTGTATTCGTCAGTTGATCACCTTCACGATAAACTAGATTTTTGAATTTACTTAATAATTTTTCTATTTCTTTCTTTTCCTCTTCGTTTAAATGGTTTAGATCCAATTCTTTCCCTTCTCCGATAAGTTCAAAACAATCAAAAGTTGCAATGTCTTTTTCAGAGTATAATGGGATTATTGTTTTATTTTTTAGGACGAGAGTTTTATTGTCGAAATCAAATGTTTTGACAATTTTACCTAATAAGTCCATGCCTATTAAAATATCGTAAGGCTTTGGACCTAAGTTTCTCTTATACCATCTTGTGGCTGTTTTACCATTATAATTAAATTCTTTGGGGATGCTAGTAATTACTCTTTCCATTACCTCATTTGTTATATTATTTATTGTTTGCAACTGCATAATTTACTTTGTCATATACTTGAAACCTACTACAATCTACTACACTGGAATTAATTATGCTCATTGTTGACCCAGTGTCAACAAGTGCTCTATATTTCTTTTCTTCAATGGTTAAGTTTAAAAAAATTTTGTTCCCGAGGCTTATATCAGAAAAAACTGATCTACATTGTGGATTTCTTCCTCCCGCATCGCGATTTGTTCATTCTGTGTCTGATTTACAGACATTGGTGTTGGGTTTTGCACCGCATTTCTAATTTGACCTGAAGGATTGAAGACAGGTTGGGTATTGTTTTGTCTTGATAAGTTACCATTTCGATACTGCCCCGATGTATTTCTAAATTGTTCTGGGGAGTAAGAGTTGAGTTGATAACTATTTGTTTGTTGTCTGAATGGATTAGAATGTCGGTTTTGTCCTGATGTGTTTAACTGTCCCGAGGAATTAGAGTTAAGTTGGGAGCTATTTTGTCTTGACGTATTTCTATAATCGTTCGACCTATTCTGTGTTCTAGAGTAGTTATTTCTCTGGTCAAATTGTCTGTTCGTTTTGAAATCTGTCTGTATATTCCCTTCATCGTATCCTACAAATGAGTAAAGTATTTCTTTGATTTTATGAATATCGTAAATATCCCTAATATCTCTTGAAAGGTTTCCAATTGCTAATTGTTTTACTTTGTTTAGTATTAGTACATATAAATTAGATTTTACCTCTCTTGGGTTATTTTCATATGTCGCAAAAGTATTTATGTCTTGAATTAAAAATTCTATTTTGTTATTTAGATCTAATATTGAACTTACTTTAAGATATGTAATTTTGTTCGCAATTTCTTTGTAGCTAATTGTTGGGCGGAAGTGCTGCTTTAGTAGATTCTTTGCTGCTTCCCATGTTGTTGATATATTGTGGATTAGTAGTTCCTTTGCTCTTCCTGTCACTTTGGTGTTGTATATTGCCTGCCATATTTCTGGTCTTTCCTCTATTCTGGTTGCACTGATATGGTTCTCGACTACGTTGATAAATTGAGTCAGCTTCTCACTTTGGCCTCCGAATTCTGGTATATATGCAATTTCTTTCAGTATTCTAACGGGCGACTCTGTTCGTGAGGACGCACTGCTAAGGCTTGGATGGCCTCCACTAAACTATTTACGGTTTCTTGGTTCATTGTTGGTATAGTTGGCCAAAATTTCAAAGTTCTGTCTCTTTTCTTAATTGTGATTTCTTTAAATTACAAGTTCAGTTTATGGAAATAAAAAAAAAATTTTATGTTTTTACGTTGTTTTTTTTTTTTTCTTTTTTAAGTGCTTCACAATATTCACTTGTTACACACTAATATGATTTTGTTTTTTAGGCAAATAAAAATTATTTGAGTTCCCGTTCAAACAATTTTCATTTGTTTGATTATATTCTCGAAAATTTCACTTTTCGGATATTTTAGAATTTGCGTTAAACAATATTCATTTGTTTAATTATATTCTCGAAAACTTCACTGTTCCCGTTCAAACAATATTCATTTGTTTGATTATATTCTCGAAAACTTCACTTTTCGAATATATTTGAATTTACGTTAAACAATATTCATTTGATTAATTAGGATTCGTTCTCGTATGGATTTCTACCGTTTATAGAAATCCTACCGACTGCGCCAGAAATGAAATGAGTTACGCGAACAAGGTTTTTAAAAAATCAAAAGTTCTTTATTCGACCAAGTCTCGCTATAGACTGACTGCTTCTTTATTATTTAATACAATCAAAGTTCCTTATTCTAATTAAACTGCATTCTCAGCAGATTTAATTTACAAATTATTATATTAAAACTATTTCGTTTATATTTTTATGTGGGTTCGGGTTACAATAAAAGGTAAATGAATTGCAAGGCATAAAAAATGCGCGTGCATTGGGAGCTAGCTTTCCGTGGGAAAAATAGTGATATTTGATACTAACAAATTTTAATGGAATTTAGCTCTATGGGAAGTGGATTGAGTTTAAAGGAGAAAATATAGAATGGGTATGGGATGAACGAATAGGATATGTAACCTGTATAGTTTGTACTCAAATACCAAGTGGAAAATCTTTTCAAAATACAGCCGGGGCTATATTCGATAATTCGATGTAATTGATCTATCGTGGAATTTTTATTTCTCAATCTATACTGATTGTTTGGAGTTATGTCTTGTTTCTTCTTTTATTTTGCTGAGTTTTTT